>NC_069502.1:547388599-547416099 GCF_027579735.1 Bombina bombina | reverse complement strand
AACACGGTTTCCCCCTGATTGTTTACCTTATATCTGTGTGTAGTTTAAATATACATAAACCTGCTATGCTCTAGAGCTGTGAAACACTGCATTACTGGGCTGTTACCTGCTGTCTTCTATTAAATGCACAGGGCGTGTGTAGGGGGAACCTCTATTGGATCAGTACTTTTGTTACATATTGGTTAATGAATACTGTACCCTCCGGATCAGAACTTTGTTTCAATATTTAAAGGCTTAAACAATTTACTTTGAAACATTTTGGATGTTGCAGTTATTTCTACTTTACTGTTTCTATATATATATATATGTATATATATATGTATATATATATATATATATGTATATGTATGTATGTGTGTGTATATGTATATGTATATAATATATATATATATATATATATATATATATATATGTGTGTGTATATATATATATATATATATATATATATATATATATATATATATGTGTGTGTGTGTGTATATATATATATATACAGTATATGTGTATGTATATATATATGTGTGTGTGTGTGTGTGTGTGTATACATGTATGTATGTATGTATATATATTTATGTGTGTGTATGTATATATATATATATATATATATATATATATATATATATATATGTGTGTGTGTATGTATATGTATAGATTGATTTTTTTTTTTTTTTTTTTTTTTTTTAAATTCATGTTGAGTTTTCGTGTGTGTAGGATTGTGCATGTAGGCTTGTCAGAATTGCACGTGTGTCGCAGCCCTACCTGGGACTTCTGATTCACAGCCTGTAGCCCTGTAACTGTGCCACCAGAGGGCTTTAGCTTTGGGATACACATTGTCTGCACTGGTTGTGCTCTGTAGCTCCACCTGCCTGCCAGCTGCAGGCAGTTACCTCGTCAGCACTGCTATAAAAGGCAGCCTCACAGACTACACCCTGCCCTGACATTGTGGTTCTACTAGTCTGTTAGTGCCTCTGCTCTTTCACGGTTTGCTGTTTGGATTTTTCCTCTGGTTCATGAATTTGGCTTGCCTCCCGACTATTCTCTTGGATTTCTCTATTGTTTAATGAAAGATTGGACTGCTATTCTGTTATACCAAACTTGGCCTTGTCTCCTCACTACTCTAATGGGTTGTCCCTGTATTTGGTGACTTATCAGACTGCTCTTAGGTATCCACTATTTCTAGGTTGTCTACTTGTACATTGTGAAGGAGTAAACTAGGCTAGCAGTGTCATTCATGACAGGGATGTTCATTTAAGCTGTATAATATACTTTCGTGTTGTTTGCATTTGTTTTTTTTAGTTTAAAAAGATGCTTTCCTAACAGATTGGAATATATTAGAAAAAGATGCAAGAAAACTGATCTTGCGCTATAATATTACATGGCATTTCCGCTGAATTGGAATGATGGTCAGTGTCTGTCATTCACAAAAAAATCACTGAAAGACTGAAAATTTATTGATAAAATTAAAAAGAATACTAAATTAATAACATATCAATAATATATACACTTCTATAAAATATATTAATAATTGCAATTTCTCTTTTTCATATTCAGTTTTTTGATGTACCTTTTTTATATTGATTTTTTATTTTTATTTTGAAAACTCATCTTATGTTTTATTGCATATTTTGCTTTTCTTGTGATAAAATAGGTTTTAGAATGCCAATTTTAAATTTAACTAGCATTTGTCCCAAAGGGAAATAAGGATTGGTTACTGAAATCGACAAGAATAGGCACCTTGTTTCCTAGATGGAATAGAATAGCATTATGAACAGTACTCCTGTATTTCATGGGCAGTTGAAAGAAAGTTCACTATGAAAGATATCTAACAAAGCTTCAGTAATGGTACATGGAACATTTTTGTTAAAGCAAAAGAGTCAGGAAAATAGAAACTTTACTTTACAAAACGCCCCTTTGCTATAAAACCTTAAACGTCTCTGCAAGATATAGGCTGACATCCCACTAAACAGTGGTTGACGGTTGGCATGCGTACAATTTGTTGTAATATATTAAACAGGGAGGATAGAGCGCCCAATATTTCATAAGTCTTTGTAGTATAAAAAGTAGAGTTGTTGGAAATCCTGTAAACTTTGAATGTTTTATAAGAATTAGAAATAAGTATTCTGAGCTGTTGTGAATAGAAAAAAGTAGTAAAATAAATATATTCATTGCTTATTATGAGCTCTCCATAATGTCCTATTACCTTATCTTATTGCAAGTTTTTTTTGTTTTAAATAAATAAATAAATAATAAAAAAAAAGCAGTGATATTTATTGATGCATTTATTTGTTGTTATTCTTAAAATGCACATTTAAAGTAATTAAAAGTGATTTAAATTACCTTTCAATATGTAAATATTTAAGTTTCATTTAACGTGAAAAAATATAATTGTGTGAATTCAACATTAATGATCATTTTATTGAGCTAAAGATTGTAATATTTATACTATTTCTGTCCAAAATGAAATTAATTTTTACAGGAAGCACAGCCCTATTTACAGCTATTCCTTGGTATTTCGCTACCAATTCTTTTTTTGAGATTGATTTGCAATATACAATTTCTTGAAACTGCAAAATGTAAGATTGCTAACCAGAACGACAAATAGCTACGGCTCTACATCTCTACATATTTAAAAACTAAGTTGCCAACATTTCATGTGGATCAGAGGCACCATATGGCTATGGTTTTTTGTAACAGATCAATCAACCATTTGCACAGCTTTATGCTAATGCCAATTTTACTGTTTGTGCTGTTTATGTACCTTGAACTACTATAGTGAATCCAACCTGAAAAAAAAGTATTGCTGTATTTTGAAGTAGTACGTAAAGGGGTAGTCTAGTCAAGATTAAAATCACATGATTCAGATAGGCGTAAATTAGAAAGTTGCTTAAAATTGCATGCTCTATTATCAATTTATCTTCTTTCTCTTGGTATCTTTATTTAAAAAAGGAAGAATGTAAGCTAAGGAGCCGGCCCATTTTTGGTTCAGAACCTGTGTAGTGCTTGTTGATTGGTGTCTAAATGTAGCCATCCAATCAGAAAGCGCTACCCATGGTGCTGAGCCAAAAATGGACTAGCTTGTAAGCTTACATTTATGCTTTTTCAAATAAAGATACTAAGAGAGCAAAGAAAAATTAATAGAAGTAAATTAGAAAGTTGCTTGAAATTGCATGCTCTATCTGAATCATGGCAGTTTAATTTTGACCAGACTATCCCTTTAAATATGTATAACTTGCAGAATATTTTATACTATTGAATCATTTATCATTTTAATTAAATGTTGTTTTTTTGTTTTTGTTTATTTTATTATACAGACTAAATAGAAAGTTAGAATTTAAAGTATTCTTTTAAAAATATGCAAGTTATCTTTTAAAGGGATTCTGAAATTCTTACTCAGTGCCATGGGGAAATCATCTTCTTATGAAAGAGTAAAAAGTACTGTTTACTTTGGTGCAGCAAATCCACATTTTTTAAGCATAATGTCTGTGTTGTTTTAGGATTGGCTGCAGTGCTGCTCAAGGGTAATCCAGAGTCAGAACTGGAGTAATTCACATGAATGAGCATTTGGAAGGCAGTCTTTATCTGTCTCCAAAGAAAGCAAATGTTTTCAATGAGCTTTGAGCAGAACAGGGACATTTTTATGATTTTTGATATATAACTATAAAGGTCTGTGAGTCAGTCAGTATGGAACATGTTTTGCAAATGATTTCTGGGTATTGATTATGATGTATTGCTGTCTAGATCATGTACTGCATGTAGTCCTTAGACTTCCCTGTTTTTTCCCACCCAGAAAAAAAATTCCGTCTCCATGCCCTGTTACGCCATTCTGTCCCTCAAACACATAGCACATCTGCTGTCTATTATAAGAGGTATTAAATACTGCTGTAAATATTACTTATCTCACCTGTGTTCTTGTTTATTGTCCAAAGTTTACAAAAAAGTAGAATACCATGAATTTTGCATTATTACTTAAGTTACAGTATCAATTCTTGTTGATTTTCAGGGAATGGCGTTCTCTTTGGAAGAACGTCTACAGCTGGGTATTCATGGATTGCTGCCACCTTGCTTTCTAAGTCAAGATGTCCAGGTTCTACGGGTGCTTCAAAACTATGAACGCCAGAAGTGTGACCTTGACAGGTAAATTATGTTGAGAACAGGAAGATTTCCTGACAAATCAGAAGTTGTATAGTTCTGTTTATTTGCCTGGAGAATTTGAATTGGTAACAAAGGCTTTGTCCACTTTTATTTGGAAAATGCTGGGTCCTTTTTAAAGCATGCATAAAGCATAATAAAGATTATTTGGGACTTACAGACAATTGTGGTTTCTCCAGGAAAGATGGTTTTAGTAGTTACTCTTACAGTGCAACATGAAAAATAAAATATATGCTTACCTGATAAATTTCTTTCTTTCCGGACATGGAGAGTCCACGACATCATTCCAATTACTAGTGGGATATTCAATCCTGGCATCAGGAGGAGGCAAAGAGCACCCCAGCAGAGCTGTTAAGTATCACTTCCCTTACCCATAACCCCCAGTCATTCAGCCGAAGGGAAATGGAAAAAGAACACTTAATTACTTAATTAAGGGTGGGGTCGTGGACTGTCCATGTCCGGAACAAAATTTATCGGGTAAGCATACGTTTTATTTTATTTCTAAAGACATGGAGAATCTACAACGTCATTCCAATTACTAGTGGGAACCAAGACCCAAGCTAGAGGACACGGAATGAACAGGGAGAGAGAACAAGACAGCAGGGCTAAACTGAAGGCACCACCGCTTGAAGAACTTTTCTCCCAAAGAAAGCCTCAGCCGAGGCAAAACTATCAAATTTGTAAAATTTAGAAAAAGTATGCAGAGAGGTCCATGTAGCCTCCTTGCAAATCTGTTCCACAGAAGCTTCATTTTTGAAAGCCCAAGAAGAGGAGACAGTCCTAGTAGAATGAGCCGTAATTCTATCAGGAGGCCGCTGACCAGCAGTCTCATAAGCAAAACAAATCATACTTCTCAACAAGAGGGAAAGAGAAGTAGAAGAGGCCTTCTGAACCTTCTGCTTTCCAGAGAAACAAACAAAAAGGGCAGAATACTGACGAAAATCTTTAGTAGCCTGTAGGTAAAATTTTAGAGCGTGCACAACATCCAAGTTATGCAAAAGACGTTCCTTATGAGAAGAAGGATTAGGACAAAGAGAAGGAACAACAATTTCCTGAATAATTATCATATATTAAGTAAGAAAGAAATAACTAATAAATATATAGTTATTTAAAGAATGACAAGGCAGCACTCAAATCCATGAAAAAAAGTGGTTTTATTAAGCTCTCTCCACCTATGTCCACGACACCAATTGTTCCCAAAGAAAAAATTGTTAATAAAATTGAGTAACAAACATTACCAGGCCTGGATCACAGTAATTTGATTACACGATAACAGAGAGCACATAAGTGTAAAAACACGCTCTCAAACCCTTATTCATGAACCAATCAAATAATTGTGAAAAAATATACAATTGTAGCAAGTTTGTTTAAACCAATAAGCATTCAGTTACACTCAGTTAACATTGTGTCCATGTAGGAGCACTTAGTGTGAATCACACGCTCCATATAGAATAGTCACAGTTGCTACAAATAGACCTCCAGTGTTACTGAAGTCAGCCAGCTGTATTAGAAAAAGCCTCACCACAGACGTTTTGGAGACCAGCAACTTTTGAAGCTGAGTACATGTATCACCTGGAGGCGGTTTGACTTGCGCCGTGTTTGTATTCAAGTTTGCCAGCGCAAGTTTTCAGCTTACACAGCCTTGTTTTGGGTTCCTGTTCTGTGGTTACAAGGGAGGATCTATTACACTGGATGTCCCTGTGAAGTTGAAAGGGTCCGGCTGCCTTGAATGCTGTGGAGTTGCAGCGTAGCAGAAGGGATTACCTTGTTTTCATTCCGTTAACACGCTTTACAAGGAAACAGGAGCTGTACCGCGAACTGTGGTGAGTCTTTTTCTAATACAGCTGGCTGACTTCAGTAACACTGGAGGTCTATTTGTAGCAACTGTGACTATTCTATATGGAGCGTGTGATTCACACTAAGTGCTTCTACATGGACACAATGTTAACTGAGTGTAACTGAACGCTTATTTGTTTAAACAATCTTGCTACAATTGTATATTTTTTCACAATTATTTGATTGGTTCATGAATAAGGGTTTGAGAGCGTGTTTTTACACTTATGTGCTCTCTGTTATCGTGCAATCAAATTACTGTGATCCAGGCCTGGTAATGTTTGTTACTCAATTTTATTAACAATTTTTTCTTTGGGAACAATTGGTGTCGTGGACATAGGTGGAGAGAGCTTAATAAAACCACTTTGTTTTCATGGATTTGAGTGCTGCCTTGTCATTCTTTAAACAACTATATATTAGTTATTTCTTTCTTACTTAATATATGATAATAGGTACTTTATGACTGCAAGCACCTTCATATATCCGCTTTTTGAGTAGAGTGCACACAATTGTATCTGTTTAACTGTTAATTTCCTGATTAATGTTTCAATCTGAAACCACCTTAGGTTTTAAGGTTCTATCTTAGCAAGAGGAGCAAAATTGCATAAGCAAAACAATTTGGGCCTCTAAGCACAATAAACACAATTTATCAAAAGAATCGGACCCCTGTTCGGAGTCCATAGTTAAATTAAATTGCAAAAATTGAGTAATAAAAATAATATGCAAAAAACAAGTACTGTCACTTTAAATTAGCACAAAACCAAAACGCTAAGACCTAATTAGGGAAAAAATACAAAATTTACACCTCAGACAGTCTGAGGTGCCCTACCTGAACCTGCAAAATTTATCCCCAGCACGAAAATCTCCTGTAAATTGAGCAAACGACCACCACAGCAGAGCTCACTTAGGAATGACGCTGTTTTGCTACGACTTGCAAGCGGAAGAGCGGGAGGTCACTTGAGCGGTAGTAAAAAGAACTGTGCAACAAGAGAAAAGCACGCGTTCCTGCCCTTAATAGTAAAAACTGAAAAAAGCTGTTAAATAAATTACATTACTTCCTTTATGTTTTATGGGACTGTTGACCTTGTGGCAAAACCTTTTTTATTGGAAGTATTGACCCCTTAGTCTCCACATACCAAAAGTGCCTGCCCACTGCCCCAAATAAATCCTTACTAAAGGATTACATATGTCCCATGAAAGTAATGCATAATCTATAGTGCAAGACTCCAGTACCTAGGAGGCAAGAGCACCTACCTGCATATCCGGCTGTAGGGCAGAAAGACAGCTCATCGGGTTTGAAAGGACACATACTCATATCAGAGACCTCTAGAAAAATAGAGAACAGAGTAACCAACTCTGGCTTTCTATAACAGGGGTAGCAAATATGTTAGAAAGTGGTGAGGTTGTCCTTGCTTTGTTTTTGAGATTGACGTGGACACAGCTAAACCCCAATCCTTGCTTGCAGGGAAAAATACCCATAAAAGGAATAAAATCTTCAGTCACCAACTTCACCTTCTCCATTGACAGAGGCAAAGAGAATGATGGGGGGTTATGGATAAAGGAAGTGATACTTAACAGCTCTGCTGGGGTGCTCTTTGCCTCCTCCTGCTGGCCAGGAGTAATTATCCCACTAGTAATTGGAATGATGTTGTGGACTCTCCATGTCTTTGGAAAGAAAAAATAATGTAAATGAGATTTCTAACCTGCCATACAAGAGAACAAGACATGGGGGCACATTTACTATATGTTGTGTGGACATGATTCGCTATAGCGAATCATGTCCGCTAGACATCGCTAAATGCCGACGGCATACGATGTTGGCATTTATCATTGTACAAGCATTTCTAGGGACCGCTGCTTCTTAAATTTATGGTCTATTAAATATTGGCAAATATATTGTATATATTTATTACAAAGTTTATTCAACCTTGCATCATTTAAATAAAATAAATTGTTTAAAAAAAAATCTAGTTTGCAGTTTTCCTATAAGTATTTAAAGAATACTTTTAAAATGTTTCTGCTTCTAAAAGCAAATTTAGAAAAAAAAGTGAATTAAGCAATTTATTGCGGATCAATAACTTTGCTAAAAAAAAATCTTTATTTCTTAATCCTTGTTTTGTAGTATGTATAAAAACAAAATCTCAAACTAGAATTGTGGAACATCTCTATATCACTGTCATTTTACTATTAACTTGTGGATACGGAGCACCAGGAATTGGAGGAAAATTAGTTTGCTTATAGGAAAGATACAGTATATTGCATCAACATGAATTGTAGATTAGCACCCATTACTGGCATGTTTATAACCATAGAGACTAGTGTAAGATATTTTGGTTTATTATCAAAACATTCATATGCTAAACTCATTGTAAAGATAAACCTAATACAAACAAATGGTGCAGACCCATTCCTGAAAAAATCTGCACACATCGGAAATTATAATTTTGTTTTTAAATAAAAAAATAATCTAATCCATTTGTTTTTTATGGGGGTGAATTGCCTTAATTCTGCTTTTTAGCTTTAAAATATGTATATCTCTCTAGATCTTAAAGGGATATAAAAGGGGATATAAAAGCCACATTTTCTTTTCATGACTCAGATAAAGCATACAAACGTAAACAAATTTACTTCTCTTATCATATTTGCTTCATTATCTTGGTGTCCTTTGTTAAAGGATCAACTATGCACTACTGGGAGCCAGATGAAGACACCAGGTGAACCAATTTAAAGTGGCAAATATACTCAAGAGCCTACCTAGATATGCTTATTCAATAAGGAATACCATGAGAACACTTTAAATTAGATAATATAAGCAAATTGGAAAGTTGTTTAAAACTGCATGCTCTATCTGAATCAGGAACATCTATTTTTGACTTTACGGTCTCTAACCTATAGCAATCCAATCTGAATCTTAAAGGGCCACTGTAAGTAAATTAGAGCTGCAACAACTAATCGTCATAATCGATTATGAAAATAGTTGTCAACGAATCTCATAATCGATTAATCGATTAGTCGGTTTGCAATTAGTTGTTCTGTACACAACACCAGCTGCTTCACTCCAAGGAACTCCTGCACATGGTATTGTGTTTTATGGTTATGTCCTTAGCTTAAAGGACGTCTACAGACGTCTACTTTTCACTTTTTCAGGACAGCATACGTTTACAACTACCCCTGGCTTATGTGCAACCCAGATATAATAGTCATCATTTGGATTGTTTATATTAAATCTGGTGATTTGGAACTATGCTTTTCATGATATAGTGCCAAGCTTGTTGTTTACACCTTGCCCCTAGATTGATGGGAGTTATTTAAATTGATTTGCACTATTATCTGTTTGCACAATTATTAGCGTATTGCTTGCTATTGATGATTATATGTACTGTATAAATAAATGTTTAAGGCTTTGTCCTGCTATTGATATACAGTCCTTAGCACTTTTTGATTTTGTTTTTTATTGTTTTTTTTATATTTTTAATAAATTGTGATAATATGTACCAGATTCAACCTTTATAAGTATATATGTTATTTTTAGAGCGGACTAGATATTTCCCCTAACCTTATAGATGGTTATTTACCATTGCATATAGATATTCAAGATATTTTTATGTTAGAATGAAGTCAAGGGTTACTTTATTGAGAGGTCCCTTCCCAAGGTAGAAAACACTTAGCATTGGTGAAGAGCTAACAAAGATAAATATCCCACTTTGGTGAAATTGGCAAAACCCTACTTATACACCTCAAGCCTTTTCTTCCGCAGGAAATATAGCTGCAAACAGAACCAGCCTTAGCCAGAAGCATGTGGACATGTTGAGATGTTTGCATTTCAATGCAAAGTTTCTGAAAGAGTGAATAACAGAATGTTATTAATAGTGATAGTCTAACTCTTTCTAGTTCTACCTCTTTTCAAACAGTTTGTGGTTTTGTTTTGTTTAATTATAAAATTGTGCTCTGCTGCATAATAATTGAAGAAACAGTTGTGTTAATGTAAAGTTTTAGTCTGAAGTTTATATTTGTAACACTCATTATGTGGATTTTATTTAAAACATTGAAAACTATTATTGATTCTCTTTTTATCCGACTAGTCGATTAATCGAAAAAATAATCGGCCGATTAATCGATTATGAAAGTAATCATTAGTTGCAGCCCTAAAGTAAATATTTTCTATGCCTGTTACTAACTAACTACCCCAAATACGCTTTTTATCAATAGCATTTCATTAACATATCTCTACCGTATATCAGAAATCTTGTCTGCAAATTTAATTGTTTTCCAAACCCACTCCGTGGGTATCCTTTGCTCTGTACCAATCCGCTTCCAATACCTAGGTTTCAAAATGGCGCTTTAAACACAAAGTTATTGGTTTAAGTATTTTGAACACTCAGTGCTGAAAATAGTGGGCAGGATAACGTGACATCATCGGCGAATAATGTCAGGCTTTTTAGTCTTTAAAAAAGTTTCTCATAGGTTCAACTTGGGTTATCTTGAAAACTACTGGACTGAAGTACAGGATTTTTTTCTTAATGTTTAGTTATTACACATAAGACAAATAGGCCACTGCATGCTTTATTATAAACATTTAGTATAGACATTGCTATGAAGGAAACTCCTTTGAACAGAAAACCCAATAAGGGTCTTGTAATAAAAAATAAAAAAAAGCGCTCTTAATAGGTTTTATTTTTTTATCTAAAGAATTTTCTAATGAGTGTGTATGTATAGTAGAATGTACTGCAGAATCTGAATCCATATCATGGAACGGAGAAGATAACTCTGGTATAAGCAATGCTTTATTTACAGTGACTTTCTATAATAATTGCCAGTTGCTATAGTGGAACACTTAACCCCTTCGTTTGTTGTATAGTAAATAATATATTAATAAATGCATATGAAGCTGTGCTCATATGTCTGTCTCAACCTCTCAAATAACATAGGAAAGTATAGCCCTATGAACATTGTGTCATTTTCTTATGACAGGGACCTCTATAGGATTTGTTTCAGAGGTTTCTACCCCCTTAAGCATATACACTGGTGTAAATATAGGGGTTACTCAGGATACAGTGGCAACTGGACCTATAGCTACTGGGGGGATGGCAACCTTTTAAACTCCTACATTTTTCTGTGATACCGCTGCTGCGCTAAACTCCCCACTGCACGTTGTATTTATGTTAAATGGTGAAGATGCGCAATGTATAGAGCAGCAGCTAGCAATAAAATTATACTATAGTACTAGGCATCAAAATGCTCTGTGGGAAAGCACAATGTATCTGCCTTGGGGCCAAATTACGAGTGGAGCGGTATTTTGTGCTTGTATTATGAGTTGAAAGTAAAAATAGAATGTTTTATGTATTATGAAATAGATATTCCTGTTATGTGCAGAACATGTGAATGTATACTATTTACAGTAAATACGTAGTTAACAGTTGTTAAATATGAATATTTCATAAATATGATTTCTCCAACATAGGTGTTTCCGGTCCACGGCGTCATCCTTACTTGTGGGATATTCTCTTCCCCAACAGGAAATGGCAAAGAGCCCAGCAAAGCTGGTCACATGATCCCTCCTAGGCTCCGCCTTCCCCAGTCATTCTCTTTGCCGTTGTACAGGCAACATCTCCACGGAGATGGCTTAGAGTTTTTTGGTGTTTAACTGTAGTTTTTATTATTCAATCAAGAGTTTGTTATTTTAAAATAGTGCTGGTATGTACTATTTACTCTGAAACAGAAAAGAGATGAAGATTTCTGTTTGTAAGAGGAAAATGATTTTAGCAACCGTTACTAAAATCGATGGCTGTTTCCACACAGGACTGTTGAGAGGAATTAACTTCAGTTGGGGGAAACAGTGAGCAGACTTTTGCTGCTTGAGGTATGACACATTTCTAACAAGACGATGTAATGCTGGAAGCTGTCATTTTCCCTATGGGATCCGGTAAGCCATTTTTATTACATAAAGAAAAAAAGGGCTTCACAAGGGCTTTTAAGACTGTAGACATTTTCTGGGCTAAAACGATTTATATATAAGCATATTTTATACTTCATAGCCTTGAGGAATTATTTTAATCTTGGGAATTATGTAAAATAACCGGCAGGCACTGTATTGGACACCTTATTCTCTAGGGGCTTTCCCTAATCATAGGCAGAGTCTCATTTTCGCGCCTCTATTGCGCACTTGTTTTTGGGAAGCATGACATGCAGATGCATGTGTGAGGAGCTCTGATACATAGAAAAGACTTTCTGAAGGCGTCATTTGGTATCGTATTCCCCTTTGGGCTTGGTTGGGTCTCAGCAAAGCAGATACCAGGGACTGTAAAGGGGTTAAATATAAAAATGGCTCCGGTTCCGTTATTTTAAGGGTTAAAGCTTCCAAATTTGGTGTGCAATACTTTTAAGGCTTTAAGACACTGTGGTGAAATTTTGGTGAATTTTGAACAATTCCTTCATACTTTTTCACATTTGCAGTAATAAAGTGTGTTCAGTTTAAAATTTAAAGTGACAGTAACGGTTTTATTTTAAAACGTTTTTTGTACTTTGTTATCAAGTTTATGCCTGTTTAACATGTCTGAACTACCAGATAGACTGTGTTCTGTATGTGGGGAAGCCAAGGTTCCTTCTCATTTAAATAGATGTGATTTATGTGACACAAAATTTAGAGAAAATGATGCCCAAGATGATTCCTCAAGTGAGGGGAGTAAGCATGGTACTGCATCATCCCCTCCTTCGTCTACACCAGTCTTGCCCACACAGGAGGCCCCTAGTACATCTAGTGCGCCAATACTCCTTACTATGCAACAATTAACGGCTGTAATGGATAATTCTATCAATAACATTTTAGCCAAAATGCCCACTTATCAGCGAAAGCGCGACTGCTCTGTTTTAGAAAATACTGTAGAGCATGAGGACGCTGATGATATTGGTTCTGAAGTGCCCCTACACCAGTCTGAGGGGGCCAGGGAGGTTTTGTCTGAGGGAGAAATTTCAGATTCAGGGAAAATTTCTCAACAAGCTGAACCTGATGTGATTACATTTAAATTTAAATTGGAACATCTCCGCGCTCTGCTTAAAGAGGTGTTATCTACTCTGGATGATTGTGAGAATTTGGTCATTCCAGAGAAATTATGTAAAATGGACAAGTTCCTAGAGGTCCCGGGGCCCCCCGAAGCTTTTCCTATACCCAAGCGGGTGGCGGACATTGTAAATAAAGAATGGGAAAGGCCCGGTATACCTTTCGTCCCTCCCCCCATATTTAAGAAATTGTTTCCTATGGTCGACCCCAGAAAGGACTTATGGCAGACAGTCCCCAAGGTCGAGGGGGCGGTTTCTACTCTAAACAAACGCACCACTATACCCATAGAAGATAGTTGTGCTTTCAAAGATCCTATGGATAAAAAATTAGAGGGTTTGCTTAAAAAGATGTTTGTTCAGCAAGGTTACCTTCTACAACCAATTTCATGCATTGTTCCTGTCACTACAGCAGCATGTTTCTGGTTCGATGAACTAGAAAAGGCGCTCAATAAAGATTCTTCTTATGAGGAGATTATGGACAGAATTCATGCTCTCAAATTGGCTAATTCTTTCACCCTAGACGCCACTTTGCAATTGGCTAGGTTAGCGGCGAAAAATTCTGGTTTTGCTATTGTGGCGCGCAGAGCGCTTTGGCTAAAATCTTGGTCAGCAGATGCGTCTTCCAAGAACAAATTGCTTAACATTCCTTTCAAGGGGAAAACGCTGTTTGGCCCTAACTTGAAAGAGATTATTTCTGATATCACTGGGGGCAAGGGCCACGCCCTTCCTCAGGATAGGTCTTTCAAGGCCAAAAATAAACCTAATTTTCGTCCCTTTCGCAGAAACGGACCAGCCCCAAGTGCTACGTCCTCTAAGCAAGAGGGTAATACTTCTCAAGCCAAGCCAGCCTGGAGGCCAATGCAAGGCTGGAACAAAGGTAAGCAGGCCAAGAAACCTGCCACTGCTACCAAGACAGCATGAGATGTTGGCCCCCGATCCGGGACCGGATCTGGTGGGGGGCAGACTCTCTCTCTTCGCTCAGGCTTGGGCAAGAGATGTTCTGGATCCTTGGGCGCTAGAAATAGTCTCCCAAGGTTATCTTCTGGAACTCAAGGGGCTTCCCCCAAGGGGGAGGTTCCACAGGTCTCAATTGTCTTCAGACCACATAAAAAAACAGGCATTCTTACATTGTGTAGAAGACCTGTTAAAAATGGGAGTGATTCATCCTGTTCCATTAGGAGAACAAGGGATGGGGTTCTACTCCAATCTGTTCGTAGTTCCCAAAAAAGAGGGAACATTCAGACCAATCTTAGATCTCAAGATCCTAAACAAGTTTCTCGAGGTTCCATCGTTCAAAATGGAAACCATTCGAACAATTCTTCCTTCCATCCAGGAAGGTCAATTCATGACCACGGTGGATTTAAAGGATGCGTATCTACATATTCCTATCCACAAGGAACATCATCGGTTCCTAAGGTTCGCATTTCTGGACAAGCATTACCAGTTTGTGGCACTTCCGTTCGGATTAGCCACTGCTCCAAGAATTTTCACAAAGGTACTAGGGTCCCTTCTAGCGGTGCTAAGACCAAGGGGCATTGCAGTAGTACCTTACTTGGATGACATACTGATTCAAGCGTCGTCCCTTCCACAAGCAAAGGCTCACACGGACATTGTCCTGGCCTTTCTCAGATCTCACGGGTGGAAAGTGAACGTAGAAAAAAGTTCTCTATCTCCGTCAACAAGGGTTCCCTTCTTGGGAACAATAATAGACTCCTTAGAAATGAGGATTTTTCTGACAGAGGCCAGAAAATCAAAACTTCTAAACTCTTGTCAAATACTTCATTCTGTTCCTCTTCCTTCCATAGCGCAGTGCATGGAAGTAATAGGTTTGATGGTAGCGGCAATGGACATAGTTCCTTTTGCGCGAATTCATCTAAGACCATTACAACTGTGCATGCTCAGTCAGTGGAATGGGGACTATACAGACTTGTCTCCGATGATACAAGTAGATCAGAGGACCAGAGATTCACTCCGTTGGTGGCTGTCCCTGGACAACCTGTCACAGGGGATGAGCTTCCGCAGACCAGAGTGGGTCATTGTCACGACCGACGCCAGTCTGGTGGGCTGGGGCGCGGTCTGGGGACCCCTGAAAGCTCAGGGTCTTTGGTCTCGGGAAGAATCTCTTCTCCCGATAAATATTCTGGAACTGAGAGCGATTTTCAATGCTCTCAAGGCTTGGCCTCAGCTAGCAAAGGCCAAGTTCATACGGTTTCAATCAGACAACATGACGACTGTTGCGTACATCAACCATCAGGGGGGAACAAGGAGTTCCCTGGCGATGGAAGAAGTGACCAAAATTATTCAATGGGCGGAGACTCACTCCTGCCACTTGTCTGCAATCCACATCCCAGGAGTGGAAAATTGGGAAGCGGATTTTCTGAGTCGTCAGACATTTCATCCGGGGGAGTGGGAACTCCATCCGGAAATCTTTGCCCAAATTACTCAATTGTGGGGCATTCCAGACATGGATCTGATGGCCTCTCGTCAGAACTTCAAGGTTCCTTGCTACGGGTCCAGATCCAGGGATCCCAAGGCGACTCTAGTAGATGCACTAGTAGCACCTTGGACCTTCAAACTAGCTTATGTATTCCCGCCGTTTCCTCTCATCCCCAGGCTGGTAGCCAGGATCAATCAGGAGAGGGCATCGGTGATTTTGATAGCTCCTGCGTGGCCACGCAGGACTTGGTATGCAGACCTGGTGAATATGTCATCGGCTCCACCATGGAAGCTACCTTTGAGACGAGACCTTCTTGTTCAAGGTCCGTTCGAACATCCGAATCTGGTCTCACTCCAACTGACTGCTTGGAGATTGAACGCTTGATCTTATCAAAGCGAGGGTTCTCAGATTCTGTCATTGATACTCTTGTTCAGGCCAGAAAGCCTGTAACTAGAAGAATCTACCACAAAATATGGAAAAAATATATCTGTTGGTGTGAATCTAAAGGATTCCCTTGGGACAAGATAAAAATTCCTAAGATTCTATCCTTTCTTCAAGAAGGTTTGGAGAAAGGATTATCTGCAAGTTCTTTGAAGGGACAGATTTCTGCCTTGTCTGTGTTACTTCACAAAAAGCTGGCAGCTGTGCCAGATGTTCAAGCCTTTGTTCAGGCTCTGGTTAGAATCAAGCCTGTTTACAAACCTTTGACTCCTCCTTGGAGTCTCAATTTAGTTCTTTCAGTTCTTCAGGGGGTTCCGTTTGAACCCTTACATTCCGTTGATATTAAGTTATTATCTTGGAAAGTTTTGTTTTTGGTTGCAATTTCTTCTGCTAGAAGAGTTTCAGAATTATCTGCTCTGCAGTGTTCTCCTCCTTATCTGGTGTTCCATGCAGATAAGGTGGTTTTGCGTACTAAACCTGGTTTTCTTCCGAAAGTTGTTTCTAACAAAAACATTAACCAGGAGATAGTCGTGCCTTCTTTGTGTCCGAATCCAGTTTCAAAGAAGGAACGTTTGTTACACAATTTGGATGTAGTGCGTGCTCTAAAATTCTATTTAGATGCTACAAAGGATTTTAGACAAACATCTTCCTTGTTTGTTGTTTATTCTGGTAAAAGGAGAGGTCAAAAAGCAACTTCTACCTCTCTCTCTTTTTGGCTTAAAAGCATCATCAGATTGGCTTACGAGACTGCCGGACGGCAGCCTCCTGAAAGAATCACAGCTCATTCCACTAGGGCTGTGGCTTCCACATGGGCCTTCAAGAACGAGGCTTCTGTTGATCAGATATGTAAGGCAGCGACTTGGTCTTCACTGCACACTTTTACTAAATTTTACAAATTTGATACTTTTGCTTCTTCTGAGGCTATTTTTGGGAGAAAGGTTTTGCAAGCCGTGGTGCCTTCCATTTAGGTGACCTGATTTGCTCCCTCCCTTCATCCGTGTCCTAAAGCTTTGGTATTGGTTCCCACAAGTAAGGATGACGCCGTGGACCGGACACACCTATGTTGGAGAAAACAGAATTTATGTTTACCTGATAAATTACTTTCTCCAACGGTGTGTCCGGTCCACGGCCCGCCCTGGTTTTTTAATCAGGTCTGATAATTTATTTTCTTTAACTACAGTCACCACGGTATCATATGATTTCTCCTATGCAAATATTCCTCCTTTACGTCGGTCGAATGACTGGGGAAGGCGGAGCCTAGGAGGGATCATGTGACCAGCTTTGCTGGGCTCTTTGCCATTTCCTGTTGGGGAAGAGAATATCCCACAAGTAAGGATGACGCCGTGGACCGGACACACCGTTGGAGAAAGTAATTTATCAGGTAAACATAAATTCTGTTTTTACGTTTTCATCTACAGGTATACCCCGCTCATACAGAGGGTTAGGGACCTGAGCCCCCTGTAAAGTGAAAACTGCCTTAAAGTTAATCAAGGCAGTTTTAGTTTTCTTTTCACTTGCCAGTGTGTTTAAAATCTTGAAAATATGTTTGAACTAACATATATTAGGGGTGCAAAAGCACTAAGTTTAGTTTAACAATAGCACAGCACAGTATTCAATAAATACTGTACCTGTAAAATAGTGACAATTACTATAGTAAAATTACAACACTGAGACACAGATTGCACTTTAATTCTGTAAACAAGTGAACTGCGCATAACAAAATGGTGCCAGTCACTTTTCTCGAAATCTCACGATGATTACAGCACTGTTTCAAAATCCGTGGAGGTTGAACTTCAGCTCCAGAAAGCGCTGTATTAGCGAAGTGCTGTAAAGTGAAGCGCTGTAAAGTGAGGTATACCTGTACTTGACTGCAAAAGGCTCAAGTGCACTTAAATACATATCTAGATAGAATATATATATATATATATATATATATATATATATATATATATATATATATATATATATATATATATATATATATAATGTATAATCTATCTCCAAGTTAGAGAACCGCACTCACTAGACTTTCAGCAAACAATAATTTATTGTGATAAGTAACGTTTCGGGGAGTCAACTGTCCCCTTCCTCAGACCAAACGAAGTGAACAAAACTGTGTGTTTAAATAGCATATAACCCCACCCCCAGGAAGTGACATAATTATCAGTATTCATGGATACCGTCATGACAGTGAAATATATAATGATTAACAACAATGTATTATATATCTATTAATATAGTGAAATGTCATCTGTGTATAATTGATGTGGAAGAATAAATATAGTGTAAATTTAGGTCACAATGAGTAAAAATATATGAGCCATAACATAAAAAATAAAAATCAATATATACCATCCATGTATACCAAGTGCTTACTATAGAAATCAAAACCTCTATGTAAGTCACACTTGTCAGATAGTGACATGTAATTAAGATGTTACTTTGTATCAGATAGCAAATATCGTTTAGTCTACGCATCCTGATATCGTAACATATATCATGAGGGGAGAAGTAAACTAATACATACGCTAATGCGTATAATACAGCTCCTACCTGAGATCACCATTGACATAAACACAACATGGAGCCTACTTCCGTGTTAGACCGGCGTCATGGACACGCCCCCTGCCCAGCCAATCACATTAAAAAGGGGAGATACCTGGACAGTATGTCAGTGTAAAGGTCAACCAATCAGGATATTCTATCACGTAGTGGATATTGTTGCTAAGGAAGTAAATAAACAATGTATTACCATAACGATCATATATCAGATATATACCTCAATAAAAATCAATGTAGTATATGCAGCTGACCCGTGATAAAAGGACATAAGGTCCTACAAGATCTGTATCAAATATGTGCTGTGTATATAAAGAATGGGCGTGAATCTGAGTCTTATATGAAGCTAACTAACGGTACTTGAAAGATAGTATGGGGACAGAGTTAGAAACCTATCCCTAACATGTACACTATGGGAGACTAATTTAGATGTGTGTTAAGTCAGGTACCAGCATCACAAGGCCTAAAAAGATATAATGTATCATAGACACTCATTAGGCTTTAAATTACGAAACAGTGCCAGTCTAAATTTGCATTCAGTCCATGTGGCTGTATGGTATTGAGGCGATAAATCCATTTAGCCTCACATCTCCGTAGCAATTTCTTCCTATCCCCACCCCTCCTTAGCGGGGGGGAGGGGATACGATCTATTAATCTAAACCTCAGGTCAGAAAGGGAATGTTTATGAGTAAGGAAATCCCGGGCCACAGGTTGGTCACTTTTACCCGTATTGAGGGCAGTTCTGATGGCAGAACGGTGGTTGGCAAATCTGGTTCTGGCGTCTTCCGTTTTTTCCACATAGTACAAACCACACAAACAATTTAATAGACCACAAAGGTCGTAGTGCAGGTAAGATAGAATCTGATGTGGTACCGTTGGTTGTTATGTGGGTGCTTGAAGGACTTTCCTGGGATTATTGAATTGCACGTAGTGCATGAAATGCATCTATAGGATCCCATTTTTTTGGTTTTCAACCAGGACAGTTCAGAGTAGCTGTTGATGGGGTCAGTAATTACCAAAGAATCTCTGAGGTTCCTTGCTCTCTTATATGCAATTTGTGGTTTCTGTACAAAAGGAAGGGAGTAATCTCAATATATAATTTCTTTCATGTAATTAGCAAGAGTCCATGAGCTAGTGACGTATGGGATATACATTCCTACCAGGAGGGGCAAAGTTTCCCAAACCTCAAAATGCCTATAAATACACCCCTCACCACACCCACAATTCAGTTTTACAAACTTGGTGAAGTAAGTTTGTGCTAGATTCTACGTTGATATGCGCTCCGCAGCAAGTTGGAGCCCGGTTTTCCTCTCAGCGTGCAGTGAATGTCAGAGGGATGTGAGTAGAGTATTGCCTATTTGAATGCAGTGATCTCCTTCTACGGGGTCTATTTCATAGATTCTCTGTTATCGGTCTTAGAGATTCATCTCTTACCTCCCTTTTCAGATCGACGATATACTCTTATTTATATACCATTACCTCTGCTGATTCTCGTTTCAGTACTGGTTTAGCTTTCTACAAACATGTAGATGAGTGTCCTGGGGTAAGTAAATCTTATTTTCTGTGACACTCTAAGCTATGGTTGGGCACTTTGTTTATAAAGTTCTAAATATATGTATTCAAACATTTATTTGCCTTGACTCAGAATGTTCAACATTCCTTATTTTCAGACAGTCAGTTTCATATTTGGGATAATGCATTTGAATCAAACATTTTTTCTTACCTTAAAAATTTGACTCTTTTTTCCCTGTGGGCTGTTAGGATCGCGGGGGCTGAAAATGCTTCATTTTATTGCGTCATTCTTGGCGCGGACTTTTTTGGCGCAAAAAATCTTTTCCGTTTCCGGCGTCATACGTGTCGCCGGAAGTTGCGTCATTTTTTGACGTTCTTTTGCGCCAAAAATGTCGGCGTTCCGTATGTGGCGTCATTTTTGGCGCCAAAAGCATTTAGGCGCCAAATAATGTGGGCGTCTTATTTGGCGCTAAAAAATATGGGCGTCGCTTTTGTCTCCACATTATTTAAGTCTCATTTTTTCATTGCTTCTGGTTGCTAGAAGCTTGTTCTATGGCATTTTTTCCCATTCCTGAAACTGTCATTTAAGGAATTTGATCAATTTTGCTTTATATGTTGTTTTTTCTCTTACATATTGCAAGATGTCTCACGTTGCATCTGAGTCAGAAGATACTTCAGGAAAATCGCTGTCTAGTGCTGGAACTACCAAAGCTAAGTGTATCTGCTGTAAACTTTTGGTAGCTATTCCTCCGGCTGTTGTTTGTATTAATTGTCATGACAAACTTGTTAATGCAGATAATATTTCCTTTAGTAATGTACCATTGCCTGTTGCAGTTCCTTCAACATCTAAGGTGCAGAATGTTCCTGATAACATAAGAGATTTTGTTTCTGAATCCATCAAGAAGGCTATGTCTGTTATTTCTCCTTCTAGAAAACATAAAAAATCTTTTAAAACTTCTCTCCCTACAGATGAATTTTTAAATGAACATCATCATTCTGATTCTGATGACTCTTCTGGTTCAGAGGATTCTGTCTCAGAGATTGATGCTGATAAATCTTCATATTTATTTAAAATGGAATTTATTCGTTCTTTACTTAAAGAAGTACTAATTGCTTTAGAAATAGAGGATTCTGGTCCTCTTGATACTAATTCTAAACATTTAGATAAGGTATTTAAATCTCCTGTGGTTATTCCAGAAGTTTTTCCTGTTCCTAATGCTATTTCTGAAGTAATTTCTAAAGAATGGGATAAATTGGGTAATTCATTTACTCCTTCTAAACGTTTTAAGCAATTATATCCTGTGCCGTCTGACAGATTAGAATTTTGGGACAAAATCCCTAGAGTTGATGGGGCTATTTCTACCCTTGCTAAACGTACTACTATTCCTACGTCAGATGGTACTTCGTTTAAGGATCCTTTAGATAGGAAAATTGAATCCTTTCTAAGAAAAGCTTATCTGTGTTCAGGTAATCTTCTTAGACCTGCTATATCATTGGCTGATGTTGCTGCAGCTTCAACTTTTTGGTTGGAAACTTTAGCGCAACAAGTAACGGATCATGATTCTCATAATATTATTATTATTCTTCAGCATGCTAATAATTTTATCTGTGATGCCATTTTTGATATTATCAGAGTTGATGTCAGGTTTATGTCTCTAGCTATTTTAGCTAGAAGAGCTTTATGGCTTAAGACTTGGAATGCTGATATGGCTTCTAAATCAACTCTACTTTCCATTTCTTTCCAGGGTAACAAATTATTTGGTTCTTAGTTGGATTCTATTATTTCAACTGTTACTGGTGGGAAAGGAACTTTTTTACCACAGGATAAAAAATCTAAGGGTAAAAACAGGGCTAATAATCGTTTTCGTTCCTTTCGTTTCAACAAAGAACAAAAGCCTGATCCTTCATCCTCAGGAGCAGTTTCAGTTTGGAAACCATCTCCAGTCTGGAATAAATCCAAGCCTTCTAGAAAGGCAAAGCCTGCTTCTAAGTCCACATGAAGGTGCGGCCCTCATTCCAGCTCAGCTGGTAGGGGGCAGGTTACGTTTTTTCAAAGAAATTTGGATCAATTCTGTTCACAATCTTTGGATTCAGAACATTGTTTCAGAAGGGTACAGAATTGGTTTCAAGATGAGACCTCCTGCAAAGAGATTTTTTCTTTCCCGTGTCCCAGTAAATCCAGTGAAAGCTCAAGCATTTCTGAATTGTGTTTCAGATCTAGAGTTGGCTGGAGTAATTATGCCAGTTCCAGTTCTGGAACAGGGGCTGGGGTTTTATTCAAATCTCTTCATTGTACCAAAGAAGGAGAATTCCTTCAGACCAGTTCTGGATCTAAAAATATTGAATTGTTATGTAAGGATACCAACGTTCAAAATGGTAACTGTAAGGACTATCTTGCCTTTTGTTCAGCAAGGGCATTATATGTCCACAATAGATTTACAGGATGCATATCTGCATATTCCGATTCATCCAGATCATTATCAGTTCCTGAGATTCTCTTTTCTGGACAAGCATTACCAGTTTGTGGCTCTGCCGTTTGGCCTAGCTACAGCTCCAAGAATTTTTACAAAGGTTCTCGGTGCCCTTCTGTCTGTAATCAGAGAACAGGGTATTGTGGTATTTCCTTATTTGGACGATATCTTGGTACTTGCTCAGTCTTTACATTTAGCAGAATCTCATACGAATCGACTTGTGTTGTTTCTTCAAAATCATGGTTGGAGGATCAATTTACCAAAAAGTTCATTGATTCCTCAGACAAGGGTAACCTTTCTGGGTTTCCAGATTCAGTGTCCATGACTCTGTCTTTGACAGACAAGAGACGTCTAAAATTGATTTCAGCTTGTCGAAATCTTTAGTCACAATCATTCCCTTCGGTAGCCTTATGCATGGAAATTCTAGGTCTTATGACTGCTGCATCGGACGAGATCCCCTTTGCTCGTTTTCACATGCGACATCTTCAGCTCTGTATGCTGAATCAATGGTGCAAGGATTACACAAAGATATCTCAATTAATATCTTTAAAACCGATTGTACGACACTCTCTAACGTGGTGGACAGATCACCATTGTTTAATTCAGGGGGCTTCTTTTGTGCTTCCGACCTGGACTGTAATTTCAACAGATGCAAGTCTCATAGGTTGGGGAGCAGTGTGGGGATCTCTGATAGCACAAGGAGTTTGGGAATCTCAGGAGGTGAGATTACCGATCAATATTTTGGAACTCCGTGCAATTTTCAGAGCTCTTCAGTTTTGGCCTCTTCTGAAGAGAGAATCGTTCATTTGTTTTCAGACAGACAATGTCACAACTGTGGCATACATCAATCATCAAGGGGGGACTCACAGTCCTCTGGCTATGAAAGAAGTATCTCGAATTCTGGTTTGGGCGGAATCCAGCTCCTGTCTAATCTCTGCGGTTCATATCCCAGGTATAGACAATTGGGAAGCGGATTATCTCAGTCGCCAAACGTTGCATCCGGGCGAATGGTCTCTTCACCCAGAGGTATTTCTTCAGATTGTTCAAATGTGGGAACTTCCAGAAATAGATCTGATGGCGTCTCATCTAAACAAGAAACTTCCCAGGTATCTGTCCAGATCCCGGGATCCTCAGGCGGAGGCAGTGGATGCATTATCACTTCCTTGGAAGTATCATCCTGCCTATATCTTTCCGCCTCTAGTTCTTCTTCCAAGAGTAATCTCCAAGATTCTGAAGGAATGCTCGTTTGTTCTGCTGGTAGCTCCGGCATGGCCTCACAGGTTTTGGTATGCGGATCTTGTCCGGATGGCCTCTTGCCAACCGTGGACTCTTCCGTTAAGACCAGACCTTCTGTCGCAAGGTCCTTTTTTCCATCAGGATCTGAAATCCTTAAATTTAAAGGTATGGAGATTGAACGCTTGATTCTTGGTCAAAGAGGTTTCTCTGACTCTGTGATTAATACTATGTTACAGGCGCGTAAATCTGTATCTAGAGAGATATATTATAGAGTCTGGAAGACCTATATTTCTTGGTGTCTTTCTCATCATTTTTCTTGGCATTCTTTTAGAATACCGAGAATTTTACAGTTTCTTCAGGATGGTTTAGATAAGGGTTTGTCCGCAAGTTCCTTGAAAGGTCAAATCTCTGCTCTTTCTGTTCTTTTTCACAGAAAGATTGCTATTCTTCCTGATATTCATTGTTTTGTTCAAGCTTTGGTTCGTATAAAACCTGTCATTAAGTCAATTTCTCCTCCTTGGAGTTTGAATTTGGTTCTGGGGGCTCTTCAAGCTCCTCCGTTTGAACCTATGCATTCATTGGACATTAAATTACTTTCTTGGAAAGTTTTGTTCCTTTTGGCAATCTCTTCTGCCAGAAGAGTTTCTGAATTATCTGCTCTTTCTTGTGAGTCTCCTTTTCTGATTTTTCATCAGGATAAGGCGGTGTTGCGAACTTCTTTTCAATTTTTACCTAAAGTTGTGAATTCCAACAACATTAGTAGAGAAATTGTGGTTCCTTCATTATGTCCTAATCCTAAGAATTCTAAGGAGAAATCGTTGCATTCTTTGGATGTTGTTAGAGCTTTGAAATATTATGTTGAAGCTACTAAGTCTTTCCGAAAGACTTCTAGTTTATTTGTTATCTTTTCCGGTTCTAGAAAAGGCCAGAAAGCTTCTGCCATTTCTTTGGCATCTTGGTTGAAATCTTTAATTCATCTTGCCTATGTTGAGTCGGGTAAAACTCCGCCTCAGAGGATCACTGCTCATTCTACTAGGTCAGTTTCTACTTCCTGGGCGTTTAGGAATGAAGCTTCGATTGATCAGATTTGCAAAGCAGCAACTTGGTCCTCTTTGCATACTTTTACTAAATTCTACCATTTTGATGTATTTTCTGCTTCTGAAGCAGTTTTTGGTAGAAAAGTACTTCAGGCAGCGGTTTCAGTTTGAATCTTCTGCTTATGTTTTTCATTAAACTTTATTTTGGGTGTGGATTATTTTCAGCAGGAATTGGCTATCTTTATTTTATCCCTCCCTCTCTAGTGACTCTTGTGTGGAAAGATCCACATCTTGGGTAGTCATTATCCCATACGTCACTAGCTCATGGACTCTTGCTAATTACATGAAAGAAAACATAATTTATGTAAGAACTTACCTGATAAATTCATTTCTTTCATATTAGCAAGAGTCCATGAGGCCCGCCCTTTTTTTGTGGTGGTTATGATTTTTGTATAAAGCACAATTATTCCAATTCCTTATTTTATATGCTTTCGCACTTTTTTATCACCCCACTTCTTGGCTATTCGTTAAACTGAATTGTGGGTGTGGTGAGGGGTGTATTTATAGGCATTTTGAGGTTTGGGAAACTTTGCCCCTCCTGGTAGGAATGTATATCCCATACGTCACTAGCTCATGGACTCTTGCTAATATGAAAGAAATGAATTTATCAGGTAAGTTCTTACATAAATTATGTTATCCCAGTGTTTAAACACCTGAGTCGGGAGAGCCTTAACATTCGGTGTATAGGTGGTCAATAGCGTTACCGTCTCTCCTTTCGGTGATTGTACTTTATCTTTAAGTAGATCACTTTGTCGGACATCTGCCTATTGTGATCTGATCTCCTTAATGAGTTTTGGTTTGTAACCCCTTCTTTAGAAACTAACTTCCAACTCATCCAGTTGTTCCTCTCTTTTTGTGTCATCTCAATTATTACGGATTGTTTGTAGTATTTGTCCCTTAGGTACCACCTCTATCATATCTATATATGTATTTTTAAATGAATATAAATATATAAATGTCCAACTATATTAATTCTAAGCCATCTAGAGTGCTATAAGTGTATTCTTTTTAGAGCAAGTCTCTCCTTGCTCTTTTCAATTGTAGTTGTTTTAATACACTACACTAGCGGAAAGCAAATGGATTTTCTTATTGGACGAAGTCCAACCGAATGGACTAAATGAGCAGAATAATTTTTCTTCCTTTCTTTAGATTTAACCATTTTGGTTGGTTTAAAGTCAGAAAAATACAGTTCAAATCACATATTTGGTAACATATTTGAATTGTGAAACTTTTATTGAGAGAAACATACACTCTCTCTAGGTTCTTCCCTCTATTATTTTCAATAAAATTAAATGATGTATATGCATCAACACATTATTTCCTTTTTAGATTAGCGGTTATAATAAGAGATACATTAATGGGGATATTTAATGACACTCTTAATTTTTAAAGGAATGGATTATTATATAATAAAACAAATTACACATGTAATTTTTTCACATTTTGTTAAGACTTATAAGAAAAGTTAAGTAAAGGTAGCACAAAAAAAGTTTTTTTCTCACAATGGTGAGTTTATACAATATTAATATACAATATCACTCTTTCTTCCAGATGAAGTCTTTACACACTTAATCAATACTTGTATAAAATATCAAGTAACGTCAACACAAATTTTCTTTTCACATTGTCAAGCTTACTTAATATGTGTATATAAAATCTCTTTCTCTCTTAGAAGAGATTAACTTTTTACAACAAATACCAAACACACAGAAATGTAAGATGTGTTTATTTAAATGTTGGAACACAAGTAATAGATTACAAGCATCACTGTAATTTGCGCCCCAAACTAAAGAATAGAGATTCTTAACTACTGTATTTGTCACCAATCGCTGCACAAGTATAAATTCACTCAAAAATTCACAAAATTGTACACATTAGCATAATCTACACACAACTTTGGTTTTCACCAAACTGGCTTTAACAGCCAATGAATACATCACGAACCCTAGCACAGGTAGTAATTGCACATAATAGTCATGTGTTATTTTTCCTTTTTTAACCATTTAATTTATATTTGGAAAATACTAGACACATTTCATTTAAATGCCATAAATACATATTTGTTCAATAATAAGAAAAATAAAAATAGATGTTGGAGATTGAATAAGGAGAATCGTAACCTTTAAAATATTAAAATACAAATACAAGAATAAAAACATGCCATCTGAAGAAGTGAAAATGAAGTTTAAATGTATACATTGAAATTAAAAACAAACAATAGTTTTGACAACAATGAAACTGTAAGCCTTCATTTACAATCTTGAAGCTAGCAACAGTGTCAACCAATCACGCAGTGATTATAAAGGGAGGCTTGCTACAAATCGTTTATTAAAGATCGAAGTTAACCTCTATAATTTCATAATATAGGTTTAACAACATTGCCTCAATCAAAAATTTCACTAGGAACAAATTCAGAGATTTAATAGGGGATTTCTGCTAACTATTACATATAACTCATTGAGACTACTAAGAGGGGCGTGTTACAAACTGCTATTTATTTTCAAAACATATGTTCAATATTACCATTTAATTGAATTGATTTCATTTGGAATAAACCGCTCTCCAAAGTTATAATGAGGTTTCTGTTCATGAGTCAAGACACGTTACTGTAATAAACCAGGGCGTGTTACAACCGATTGTCAGTGATCGTTGTTTACCTATAACAGATGTTTAACATCATCGTCCAATAAGAAATTTTGCGAGCAACAA
>NC_069502.1:547336099-547383599 GCF_027579735.1 Bombina bombina | reverse complement strand
CGTTTTTTGGACAACTTTATTGAGGTTACACTTGGCTTATTTTTTGGGTCTCAGAACCCACATGGCTTGTTTAAAACCACTCTGGTGCGGTTCTTTGAGGCTGTAGAGACATCGAGTGAGATGGGCGGGGCCTATTTTTGCGCCTCAGATTCGCAGTTGTTTTCACGCAGCAAGCTCCAACTCCTGAGGGCCCTTGTGGATGTTTTGGGCCAAATCGAAGCTTTAACCCCATATTTACTATCCCTGAGGGCAGGTAGGTGCCACAGCAGGGCTGTGGCAAGGTGCTGGGGTGTTTTTTCCGGATTTAAGCCTAATTTCAATCCGGTTTGCACATTAAAGGGTTAAATGTTAAATTTTCTTGTGGGGCAAACTTAAAGACACATATTGAGTCTGCTTGCAAAAATTTGACAAATTTGGTGCATTTTAAAGCAGTTTTGCAAAACGTGTATGCTTTTTTCCTCTTAAAGGCGCAGTACCGTTTTTTATTCCCCTAAATAAAGTGTTTTCATGCTTGTTTGTAGTCATTACTAGCCTGTTCAACATGTCTGACATTAAAGAAAATCATTGTTCAATATGTTTAGAAGCCATTGTGGAACCCCCACTTAGAATGTGTCCCTCATGCACTGAAAGGTCAATAAATTGCAAAGAACATATTTTATCTACTAAAAGTATGTCGCAGGATGATTATCAGTCAGAAGGGAAT
This sequence comes from Bombina bombina, assembly GCF_027579735.1. NCBI lineage: Eukaryota > Metazoa > Chordata > Amphibia > Anura > Bombinatoridae > Bombina > Bombina bombina. The sequence continues at coordinate 547,382,896 of NC_069502.1, read as the reverse complement.
CAGGTTATGCCATCTAATTCTCCCCAAGTGTCAAAACCATTAACACCCGCACAAGCGACGCCAAGTACTTCTAGTGCGTCTAATTTGTTCACCCTGCAAGATATGGCTGCAGTTAAGAATACTACCCTCACAGAAGTTTTATCTAAGCTGCCTGTGTTGCAGTGGAAGCACAGTAGGTCTAGTGTGAGAACAAATGCTGAGCCCTCTGACGCTTTATTAGCCATATCCGATGTACCCTCACACTGTTCTGAGTTGGGGGTGAGGGATTTGCTGTCTGAGGGATAGATTTCTGATTCAGGAAAGATGTTCCCTCAGACAGACTCAGATATGGCTTTTAAATTTAAACTAGAACACCTCCGCTCATTGCTCAGGGAGGTTTTAGCGACTCTGGATGATTGTGACCCTATTGTAGTTCCAGAGAAATTGTGTAAAATGGACAGATTTCTAGAGGTTCCTGCCTACACTGATGTTTTTCTGGTTCCTAAGAGGATTTCGGACATTGTTACTAAGGAGTGGGATAGACCAGGTATTCCGTTCGCTACACCTCCTACTTTTAAGAAAATGTCTCCCACATCAGACACTATGCGGGACTCGTGGCAGACGGTCCCTAAGGTGGAGGGAGCTATTTCTACCCTGGCTAAGCGTACAACTATACCTATTGAGGACAGTTGAGCTTTCAAAGATCCTATGGATAAAAAATTAGAGGGTCTCCTAAAGAAAATATTTGTTCATCAGGGTTTTCTTCTCCAACCTATAGCGTGCATTGTTCCTGTAGCTACTGCAGCTTCTTTTTGGTTCGAGGCTCTGGAGGAGGCCGTTCAGGTTGAGACCCCATTAGATGATATTCTGGATAGAATTAGGGCTCTCAAGCTAGCTAATTCTTTAATTACAGATGCCGCTTTTCAACTGGCTAAATTAGCGGCAAAGAATTTAGGTTTTGCCATTTTAGCGCGTAGAGCATTATGGCTTAAGTCCTGGTCTGCTGATGTGTCATCAAAATCTAAGCTTTTAGCCATCCCTTTCAAGAGTAAGACCCTATTCGGGCCTGAACTGAAAGAGATCATTTCAGACATCACTGGAGGGAAAGGCCATGCCCTTCCTCAGGATAAGACGAATAAGATGAGGACCAAACAAAATAATTTTCATTCCTTTCGAAACTTCAAAGGTGGTCCCTCTACCTCTTCCTCTGCTGCAAAGCAAGAGGGGAATTTTGCTCAATCCAAGTCAGTCTGGAGACCTAACCAGACTTGGAACAAAGGTAAACAGGCCAAGAAGCCCGCTGCTGCCATTAAGACAGCATGAAGGGGTAGCCCCCGATCCGGGACCGGATCTAGTAGGGGGCAGACTTTCTCTATTTGCTCAGGCTTGGGCAAGAGACTTCAGGACTCCTGGGCTTTAGAAATCGTAACCCAGGGGTATCTTCTAGATTTCAAAGATTCTCCTCCAAGGGGGACATTCCATCTTTCTCAATTGTCTGTAAACCAGACAAAAAGAGAGGCGTTCTTACGCTGTGTAGAAGACCTATATACCATGGGAGTGATCTGCCCAGTTCCGAAAACGGGGCAGGGGTTCCACTCCAATCTGTTTGTGGTTCCCAAAAAAGAGGGAACCTTCAGACCAATTTTAGATCTCAAGATACTAAACAGATTCCTCAGAGTCCCATCTTTCAAGATGGAGACCATTCAGACTATTTTACCAATGATCCAGGAGGGTCAATATATGACCACCGTGGACTTAAAGGATGCGTATCTACACATCCCTATCCACAAAGATCATCACCAGTTCCTCAGGTTCGCCTTTCTGGACAAGCATTACCAGTTTGTGGCTCTTCCCTTCGGGTTGGCCACAGCTCCCAGAATTTTCACAAAGGTGCTAGGGTCCCTTCTGGCGGTTCTAAGGCCGCGGGGCATAGCTGTGGCGCCTTATCTAGATGATATCTTGATTCATGCGTCGACTTACCAACTAGCCAAGTCTCACATGGACATCATGTTGGCTTTTCTAAGATCTCACGGGTGGAAGGTGAACGTAAAAAAGAGTTCACTTATCCCTCTCACAAGAGTTCCATTCCTGGGAACTCTGATAGATTCGGTGGACATGAAATTTTTTCTGACGGAGGTCAGGAAATCAATGATTTTAACCATCTGCCGAGCTCTTCATTCCATTCCTCGGCCGTCAGTGGCTCAGTGTATGGAGGTAATCGGACTAAAGGTAGCGGCAATGGACATAGTTCCGTTTGCTCGTTTGCATCTCAGACCACTGCAATTATGCATGCTCAAACAGTGGAATGGGGATTATGCAGATTTATCTCCTCAGATAAATCTGGATCAAGAGACCAGAGACTCTCTTCTTTGGTGGTTGTCACAGGATCATCTGTCCCAGGGAATGTGTTTCCACAGGCCAGCATGGGTCATAGTGACGACGTACGCCAGCCTATTGGGCTGGGGTCCAGTCTGGAATTCCCTGAAAGCACAGGGTTTGTGGACTCAGGAGGAGGCTCTCCTCCCAATAAATATTCTAGAACTGAGAGCGATATTCAACGCGCTTCTGGCGTGGCCTCAGCTGGCTTCGTCCAGATTCACAAGATTCCAGTCGGACAATATCACGACTGTAGAATATATCAATCATCAGGGGGGAACAAAGAGTTCTCTAGCGATGATAGAGGTTGCCAAAATAATTCGATGGGCAGAGACTCACTCTTGCCATCTATCAGCAATCTATATCCCAGGAGTGGAGAACTGGGAAGCGGATTTTCTAAGTCGTCAGACTTTTCATCCGGGGGAGTGGGAACTCCATCCGGAGGTGTTTGCACAATTGATTCAGCAATGGGGCACACCAGAATTGGATCTGATGGCGTCTCGTCAGAACGCCAAACTTCCTTGTTACGGGTCCGGTCAAGGGATCATCAGGCAGTAGTGATAAATGCTCTAGCAGTACCCTGGTCGTTCAACCTGGCTTATGTGTTTCCACCATTTCCTCTCCTTCCTCGTTTGATTGCCAGAATCAAACAGGAGAGAGCTTCAGTGATTTTGATAGCACCTGCGTGGCCACGCAGGACTTGGTATGCAGACCTGGTGGACATGTCATCTCTTCCACCATGGACTCTGCCACTGAGACAGGACCTTCTGATTTAAGGTCCGTTCCAGAATCTAAATCTAGTTTCTCTGCGGCTGACTGCTTGGAGATTGAACGCTTTATTTTATACAAGCGGGGTTTCTCTGAGTCAGTCATAGATACCTTGATTCAGGGTCGAAAGCCTGTCACTAGGAACATTTATCATAAGATATGGCGTAAATATCTTTATTGGTGCGAATCCAAAGGCTACTCATGGAGTAAGATCAGGATTCCTAGGATTTTGTCCTTTCTCCAAGAAGGATTGGAGAAGGGGCTATCAGCTAGTTCCTTAAAGGGACAGATATCTGCCATATCAATTCTACTGCACAAGCGTCTGGCAGATGTTCCAGACGTTCAGTCGTTCTGTCAGGCTTTAGTTAGAATCAAGCCTGTGTTTAAACCTGTTGCTCTGCCATGGAGTTTGAATTTAGTTCTTAAAGTTCTTCAAGGGGTTCCGTTTGAACCTATGCATTCCATAGATATTAAGCTTCTATCTTGGAAAGTTCTGTTTTTAGTTGCTATCTCTTCGGCTCGAAGAGTTTCTGAATTGTCTGCATTGCAATGCGACTTGCCTTATCTTGTTTTCCATGCTGATAAGGTGGTTTTGCGTACCAAACCTGGATTCCTTCCTAAGGTTGTTACTAATAGGAATATCAATCAGGAAATTGTTGTTCCTTCTCTGTGTCCTAATCCTTCCTCTAAGACGGAGCGTCTGTTGCACAACTTGGACGTGGTTCGTGCTTTGAAGTTTTACTTGCAAGCAACCAAAGATTTCCGTCAAACATCTTTTTTGTTTGTTGTCTATTCTGGAAAACGTAGAGGTCAAAAAGCTACGGCTACCTCTTTCTTTTTGGCTGAAAAGCATCATCCGTTTGGCATACTAGACAGCAGCCTCCTGAAAGGATTACAGCTCACTCTACTAGAGCGGTGGCTTCCACATGGGCTTTTAAAAATGATGCTTCTGTTGAACAAATTTGTAACGCTTCATACCTTTTCCAAATTTTACAAATTTTATACTTTTGCTTCTTCGGAGGCTATTTTTGGGAGAAAAGTTCTTCAAGCAGTGGTGCCTTCTGTTTAACCATCTGTCTTGTACCTCCCGTTCATCCGTGTCCTGTAGCTTTGGTATTGTATCCCACAAGTAAAGGATGAATACGTGGACTCGTCGTACCTTATAGAAGAAAAGTAAATTTATGCTTACCTGATAAATTAATTTCTTCTATGGTACGACGAGTCCACGGCCCGCCCTGTCATTTTATATATATTTATATATATATGTATGTGTGTGTATGTATGTATGTATGTATGTATGTGTATATATATATATATGTATATATATATGTATATATATATATATATATATATATATATATATATATATATGTGTATATATGTGTGTGTATATATATATATATATATATATATATATATATATATGTATGTATATATATATGTATGTATGTATACAGGGAGAGCAGAATTATTAGGCAAGTTGTATTTTTGAGGATTAATTTTATTATTGAATAACAAACATGTTCTCAATGAACCCAAAAAACTCATTAATATCAAAGCTGAATATTTTTGGAAGTAGTTTTTAGTTTGTATTAGTTTTAGCTATTTTAGGGGGATATCTGTGTGTGCAGGTGACTATTACTGTGCATAATTATTAGGCAACTTAACAAAAAACAAATATATACCCATTTCAATTATTTATTTTTACCAGTGAAACCAATATAACCTCTCAACATTCACAAATATACATTTCTGACATTCAAAAACAAAACAAATCAGTGACCAATATAGCCACCTTTCTTTGCAAGGACACTCAAAAGCCTGCCATCCATGGATTCTGTCAGTGTTTTGATCTGTTCACCGTCAACATTGCATGCAGCAGCAACCACAGCCTCCCAGACACTGTTCAGAGAGGTGTACTGTTTTCCCTCCTTGTAAATCTCACATTTGATGATGGACCACAGGTTCTCAATGGGGTTCAGATCAGGTGAACAAGGAGGCCATGTCATTAGATTTTCTTCTTTTATACCCTTTCTTGCCAGTTACGCTGTGGAGTACTTGGACGCGTGTGATGGAGCATTGTCCTGCATGAAAATCAGGTTTTTCTTGAAGGATGCAGACTTCTTCCTGTACCACTGCTTGAAGAAGGTGTCTTCCAGAAACTGGCAGTAGGACTGGGTGTTGATCTTGACTCCATCCTCAACCCGAAAAGGCCCCACAAGCTCATCTTTGATAATACCAGCCCAAACCAGTACTCCACCTCCACCTTGCTGGCGTCTGAGTCGGACTGGAGCTCTCTGCCCTTTACCAATCCAGCCACGGGCCCATCCATCTGGCCCATCAAGACTCACTCTCATTTCATCAGTCCATAAAACCTTAGAAAAATCAGTCTTGAGATATTTCTTGGCCCAGTCTTGACGTTTCAGCTTGTGTGTCTTGTTCAGTGGTGGTCGTCTTTCAGCCTTTCTTACCTTGGCCATGTCTCTGAGTATTGCACACCTTGTGCTTTTGGGCACTCCAGTGATGTTGCAGCTCTGAAATATGGCCAAACTGGTGGCAAGTGGCATCTTGGCAGCTGCACGCTTGACTTTTCTCAGTTCATGGGCAGTTATTTTGCGCCTTGGTTTTTCCACACGCTTCTTGCGACCCTGTTGACTATTTTGAATGAAACGCTTGATTGTTCGATGATCACGCTTCAGAAGCTTTGCAATTTTAAGAGTGCTGCATCCCTCTGCAAGATATCTCACTATTTTTGACTTTTCTGAGCCTGTCAAGTCCTTCTTTTGACCCATTTTGCCAAAGGAAAGGAAGTTGCCTAATAATTATGCACACTTGATATAGGGTGTTGATGTCATTAGACCACACCCCTTCTCATTACAGAGATGCACATCACCTAATATGCTTAATTGGTAGTAGGCTTTCGAGCCTATACAGCTTGGAGTAAGACAACATGCATAAAGAGGATGATGTGGTCAAAATACTCATTTGCCTAATAATTCTGCACTCCCTGTATATATATGTATATTTATATATATATATATATATATATATATATATATATATATATATATATATATATATATATATATATATATACATACATACATACATACATACATACATACATACATACATACATACATACATACATACATACATACATACATACATACATACATACATACATACAGTTGTGCTCATAAGTTTACATATCCTGGCAGAATTCATGATTTCTTGGTCATTTTTCAGAGAATATGAATGATAACACACAAACTTTTCTTTCACTCATGGTTAGTGTTTGGCTGAAGCTATTTATTATCAATCAACTGTGTTTACTCTTTTTAAATCATAATGACAACAAAAACTACCCAAATGACCAGGGATAGGCAAGGTGTCCGTACACGGACACTGGTGTCCGTGACTGTCCCTTGCAGTGTCCACCACCCATTTTGCAGAGGGGAGGGAGGAGTAGGACAGATGAATGCTGGTCCTCACTCCTCCTTGACCCAAGCGGCGCCACCCTTAGTAGTGGGAAAGTGAGGGAAGAGGCAAGCTGCTTGCAGTCAACTAACCGTGAGTCATGACCCGTCCCTATTCCTTGATCTGTGTGGTAGCGTGGTGCTGGTGTCTGTGTGTAGAAGACCGCTGCCTACTCTGACAAACCTTACGTAACCAAGTAACTAACCAACCATGATGATCATGCAATTAACATCAAGGTGGGTGGGTTTGGTCAGGAGTTGCAGACTCTCCATATAACCAAAAATAAAATAGGTAATACCACAAGCAGTCTTTATATAAATGTTATTTTAAACTTGTTTGATTACATGACTAATTTGCACTTGTGGAACTAGACCAGGGGTGTCCAACATGCAGCCCATTTGACAGCAAAGTGTCGCTCTCCTGACTTATAGAAACATAGAATATGTCGGCATATAGGAACCATTCGGCCTATCTAGTCTGCCCAATTTTCTGAATACTTCCATTAGTTCCTGGCCTTATCTTATCTTATATCTAGCATAACCTTGTGCCTACCCCATGCATGTTTAAACTACTTCACTGTCTTTAACGCTATTGCTGGATGGCTATTCCATCATGTATCCACTACCCTCTCTGTAAAGAGAGTGTTTTTGATGTTTTTAATTTAAAATGTACCTTGGTGTCCTTTACTAACATCTTTACTTTGGAAAATGTCCGCCACAGCCTTGGTCCATGCCTATCCCTGCAAATGACCCTGATCAAGTTGACACAAAATGGTTTGAATGGCTATTAAAGGTAACCATCCTCACCTGTGATCTGTTTGCTTGTAATTCGTATGTGTGTATAAAAGGTCAATGAGTTTCTGGACTCCTGACAGACCCTAGCATCTTTCATCCAGTGCTGCACTGAGGATTCTGGATTCTGAGTTATGTACATTACAAAAAAATTTGATATTCCACATTCTTTACACCTATGCATAAAGAATGTGGAATATCAACATTTTTTGTAATGTACTTTCATTTAGTCATTTACATTGTATATTCCACATTCTTTATACATAAGTACACAGGTAAGCCTATGTCTACACTTTTGTCTTTTTTTAACTTTTGTATTCCCCCTGTATATACAATTTCACATCTTTATAGATATTGATTCAATGTTGATATATAACTTTATCAGTATATACTCTATATATAGCTATATATTTCCCCTGTCTGTTCTCCTACACTGGACACCGTCTGCCTGTTACCTTAGCCCCCCTCATGATTTTTATGACATTCTCAGTATTACTACTGTTTCCTCAGGCTGATACAAACGTTTGGTACTTGCTACATTATATACAGCTGTACAACCAATAAGATGGCTGCTACAATTACACCCCCCACCAGGTCACATGACCTCACGTGAGAGGTGTGTTACAAACATTAACGTTAAAAACATAATTTTAAAAACATAATAAATTTAATAAAATACATATGTCTAAATACCCATTTATCAAGGGTCTCAATATAACCAAAAATTGAATCTTTATTATAAAAGATTGGTAAAGTTAAAACTACAATCTCGGATGTAGGTCAAATAATACACCCAAGGGCGTGTCAAAGTGTATGATGCGTGTGTATTCACAGAACATTAGCTGTGTGTTAGTGATTTTGACCTATCTGCTGCCTTTGACACTGTTGACCATCCCCTTCTACGGTCTCTCAGTTCTCTTGGTCTCTGTGACACTGCCCTCTCCTGGATTCACTCTTATCTCTCTAACAGATCCTTCTCACTCTCTTTTGCTGGTGACTCCTCCTCTCTATTGTCCCTGTCTGTTGGAGTACCTCAAGGCTCTGTCCTGGGTCCTCTACTCTTCTCTATATACACTTCTTCACTGGGTAAATTTATCAACAGCTATGGCTTCAGCTATGACCTCTATGCTGATGATACCCAGATCTACCTTTCCACCCCTGCACTCTCTCCTTCTGTCAACTCTCACATCAGCGACTGCTTATCTGGCATTTCCTCCTGGATGGCCTCTCACCACCTAAAAATAAATATGTCCAAGACCGAACTACTTCTAATTCCCCCCTCTAGCTCCACTCCAGTCTCTAATTTTTCTATCACTGTTGGCGGCACCACTATCTCCCCATCACTCCAAGTCCACTGCCTCGGAGTCACGCTTGATTCAAATCTGTCCTTCATTCCCCACATCCAACTGCTCTCTTCATCCTGCCGCAACAACCTACACAATATCTCCAAAATTCGCCCGTTTCTGAGTGCTGAAACTACCAAACAGCTCATCCACTCCCTGGTAATTTCCTGACTTGACTACTGTAACAACTTACTAACTAACCTCCCTCTCTCCCCCCTCCCTTCCCGTCCAATCCGTCCTAAATGCATCTGCCAGACTAATCCACCTCTCTCGACGCTCTGTTTCTGCTGCGCCTCTCTGTGAGTCCCTTCACTGGCTCCCCATTCACAACAGAGTTAAATTCAAAATTCTCACCCTGACCTACAAAGCCCTCACCAATGCTGACCCACCCTACCTATCCTCACTCATCAACAAATATACTCCTGCCCGTCCCCTAAGATCCAATAACGACCTGCTTCTTGCGTCCTCTACCATCACCTCCTCTAATTCTAGACTACATGACTTCTCTTGTGCGGCACCAACCCTCTGGAACGCACTTCCTAGAGATGTCAGACTTGCCCCTAACCTCTCCTCCTTTAAACGTTCCCTAAAGACCTTTCTATTCAGAGAAGCTTATCACCCGACTTATTAACAAACTAACTTCAATTAACTAACAGTTGCCCTCTATCTCCTCACTAATATCATTCTCACCTCTGCAGTCCCCACCTCCTGTTTCCAATCCTCCTACCCATCTAGATTGTAATTCCCAAGGGAACAGGGCCCTCAATTCCCCCTGTATTAGTCTGTAAAATTTTGTGTCTTATCGTATTGTTTCTCCACTGTACTGTTATTTATAAAGCGCAAACTGTCGGCGCTTTATAAATAAAGAATAATAATAATAATTTTGCCAGTAAAGCTATTTGCGCTCTAGAGTGGCTTGTATTTTTGATGAAGTGTAATCTATTGACTCGTATTTTCAGAAACTAATGATTTTCGTGTCAATAATAACTTCATGGGATATGTCAAGTGTACGCCCATAGGCGTGTGAAAATGGAAATAGCCCATGTATATAATGCGGCTAAAAGTTAATGTTGGCCGATGAAGCTCATATCAACTACACACAGACTCCCACGATGACGCTATAGTGCGGTCCTCAAATTAAGTTCTATGTGCCCCAAATCTGATCGCAATGAGTAGGGATCGATCAGTATACGCACATGTCTTTGTTTACAAAGAATGGCCAATTAAATATCGGACAATGTCAATAATGGACGTGAGCTATGTACGTAATTGGGAAGTATTTCTATTGGTTAACTTAACGTGATATGTTAGTGTCAGAAGAAACTCTTGTTTGTAGTAAACTACAGTTATTAGAGTCCAATGGTAATCTTTAAATAGTATATGTAGATAGATAATAGCTATGCCCCAATCTGATTGCAACAATTAGTGCTCAGGCAGTAAAACATACGAATCCCAAACCACACATATGTATATTTGCAAATTCTAAAAGTATTATAGCAATTTCAATGGGAATGGCATATTAGATCTACAGGAACATATTGATACTCTTTTTTTACTTTTACCATCACTTTAAAGTGATGTTAGTATATACTAGGTTTACAATAGCATTTATTATATCAGCAGTAATCTCCAGTAAAATGTTGGGGTACTTATCTTAGCAGTTGCCAACTAATAAAAATGTATATACGTAATAATATATTTATTAAAAATCAATATGTATTCCTTAGTTCTTGATTAGTTTTATTGCTTTATAGACATCTTGAATTATATTTATGTAGAAACTAGATTATGAACAAATTACACACGCTTATTCTGTTACAAATATTCTACACAAAGCAGATCATAAAATGCACCTCTAAAAATTAGTGCATAGTTAAACAATGTAACAAGATACTTCACATAATTCTTACTAAATCTCAATAAATTTGAGATAACTTTCAGGGAAGTATATATGTCTGGCCTGGTATAACCTCTTATTCAGCCACAATAATACAAATTCTAATTAATATATAAATATATATATATATATATATATATATATATATATATATATATATATATATATATATATATATATATATAGTGTGTGTGTGTGTGTGTATATATATATAGATATATATGTTTTATCCACTTTTCGCAAGGGTACAGGCCTCAAATGATTACCTTTCTTGTCCAAAGAAAGTGTCCCAAAATTTGCAGAGAGGTACTTAGCATAAATCTGTGTGTTTCTCTCTGTCAAAAGTTATGCTGCTTGTTTGAGTCTGTCCCATTGTCTAGTGTGTGTTGGCTATTATTCAAGATAAACCACTACCTCTTTTCTTTAATCACTCCCACAGAATATTGGATACGCCCTGACCAAAGCTTGTTCCTCATAGGTTATTTGGTAAATGCTTCCATGAGCAGCCAAATACCTTTTGGTTGCAATACCATTTTTATTCCATTGGGGGCAGCAAATAAAGAACAATGCAGTTTTCAACACTGCTAACAGCTTACTATATATCTTTTAATTTTTAAAATGTATATTTAGTATACTCACTATTTCTTGCCACAGCAAGCAAATATGTCAAAATTTTATGGGATCATTTAATATTTAATCTGAGTATTTCCATACTTAACATGATATACTAATATTTTAAAAATGTGTTTAAAAATCACATTTTCTATGAAAGGATTTAAATGGATTATTTTATACTTTCATCAATTCATATTTTACAATTGTCATCTTTTCCAGTTATTATAAATATGTAGTGTATAACTATATGATAGGACTCAGGGTAGGCACTCCTGTAACAGCATTTATTAGCCCCATTTGGAGCCCAATCTGTTCCTCAGAGGTCTGGAAATAAAAGAAACCGTGTCATTATTCTGAGATTTTTGAACACATTTTAAATCTACCAATGCAGGTATTCAATTCACTTCATATTTTATATTATACAAACAGACAATCTCATATACATTTATTTATACCTATTATTTAGACAGTCTGAGGCATATATTGAATATTTGAAAATTACATGAATTGGGACAAAGGTTTGCAATCTGTCCTTGACAAACGATAAAGGGGGGTTCTGTTACAAACAGCTTCACAAATAAATTAATTATTTGGTGTAGATAAAAATATATTATATATATATATATATATATATATATATATATATATATATATATATATATATATATATATATATATATATATATATATATATAATAACACTCACAGATATCCTGACATAAATCCCCCTTCCAATTTTAAATATATGTAGGACACATGTATTTGAATTGGCTTAAAGTCAGTGGTACTTGGTGAGTGTACTGACAGTATGCATCATAGACAATCTTATTATGGAGAGAGTCCGTTATTTTAGAGTCCTCCTATTTATGCTCGTTAGATAGGCATCTTTAAACTACAATACTTCTTTAGTGCATTTGGGGAAATTACCTTCCATTCTCCCTCTGACTTGTAGTTGGGATCTAGGATGGCATGCTCGCTACTGATTAATATGGACCCATTTAGCCATAAAGGTATCATTTTTAGATATCCTAATTTTATAGGCAACTGGAGATATTTTGTCAGTAATGACAAAAGGACCCTTCCAAGACGGAAGAAATTTTCTCTTGTTAAGTGTGTTCAGTCCACGGGTCATCCATTACTTATGGGATATATTCTCCTCCCCAGCAGGAAGTTGCAAGAGGATCACCCAAGCAGAGCTGCTATATAGCTCCTCCCCTCACATGTCATATCCAGTCATTCTCTTGCAAGTCTCAACATAGGAGGTCCGCGAGAGGAGTGGTGTTTTATACTTAATTTATTTCTTCAATCAAAAGTTTGTTATTTTTAAATGGCACCGGAGTGTGCTGTTTTTCTCTCAGGCAGTATTTAGAAGAAGAATCTGCCTGCGTTTTCAATGATCTTAGCAGACGTAACTAAGATCCACTGGCTGTTCTCGCACATTCTGAGGAGTGGGGTAACTTCAGAAAAGGCAATAGCATGCGGGGTCCCCCGCAAATGAGGTATGTGCAGTAATATTTTCTAGGAATGGAATTGACTAAGAAAACACTGCTGTTACCCATATGATGTAAGTACAGCCTTTAATGCAGTAGTAGCGACTGGTATCAGGCTGATAAATGTATGCGCAGTTGAGTTATTTTCTAGGGACTAGAATTTGACTAAGAAAATACTGTTAATACTGAAATAAATGTATGAGCCTTAACTGCAGTAGAAGCGACTGGTAGCAGGCTTAGTGATAACTTTGCATAACACTGGAAAGTTGTTTTTAAAACGTTTACTGGCATGTTATTCGTTTTGTGAGGTACTTTGGTGATAAATCTTTTTGGGCATGATTTTTTTCCATATGTCTAACGTATATTTCTGCATAGAAACCGTTGTAACAGGTCTCCCACTGTTGTAATATGAGTGGGAGGGGCCTTTTTTAGCGCCTTGTTGCGCAGTTAAAATTCTTGCACAGTCTTCCTGCTTCTTCCTCCTTGATCCAGGACGTCTCCAGAGGGCGCAGGGGTCTTCAAAATTCATTTTGAGGGAGGTAATCAGTCACAGCAGACCTGTGACAGTGTGTTTGACTGTGAAAAAAGCGTTAAATCTTAAATTGATTATCCGTTTTTGGGTATTGAGGGATTAATCATCCGTTTGCTAGTGGGTTCAATCCTCTGCTAAATTCATACATTTACTGTTAAAATTGTTGGCTATAACTGAATTAGTTCATTGTTATTTCAACTGTGACAGTTTTTTTGTGTTTTTAAAAGCGCTGCAGCGTTTTTTCTATTGCTTGTAAATTTATTGAAAGATTTTTTCCAAGCTTGCTAGCCTTCATTGCTAGTGTGTTTAAACATGTCTGATACAGATGAATCTGCTTGTTCATTATGTTTAAAAGCCAATGTGGAGCCCAATAGAAATATGTGTACCAATTGTATTGATGTTACTTTAAATAAAAGTCAGTCTTTACCGGTAAAGAAATTATCACCAGACAACGAGGGGGAAGTTATGCCGCCTAACTCTCCTCACGTGTCAGTACCTTCGCCTCCCGCTCAGGAGGTGCGTGAGATTGTGGCGCCAAGTACATCAAGGCCCTTACAAATCACTTTGCATGATATGGCTAACGTTATGAAAGAAGTATTATCTAATTTGCCTGAGTTAAGAGGCAAGCGCGATAGCTCTGGGTTTAGAACAGAGCGTGCCGATGACACGAGAGCCATGTCCGATACTGCGTCACAATTTGCAGAACATGAGGACGGAGAGCTTCATTCTGTGGGTGACGGATCTGATCCGGGGAGACCGGATTCAGAAATGTCAAATTTTAAATTTAAGCTTGAGAACCTCCGTGTATTGCTAGGGGAGGTGTTAGCGGCTCTGAACGATTGCGACACGGTTTCAATCCCAGAGAAATTATGTAGGCTGGATAAATACTATGCGGTACCGGTGTGTACTGACGTTTTTCCTATACCTAAAAGGCTTACAGAGATTATTAGCAAGGAGTGGGATAGACCCGGTGTGCCCTTTTCCCCTCCTCCGATATTTAGAAAAATGTTCCCAATAGACGCCACCACACGAGACTTATGGCAGACGGTCCCTAAGGTGGAGGGAGCAGTTTCTACTTTAGCCAAGCGTACCACTATCCCGGTGGAGGATAGTTGTGCTTTCTCAGATCCAATGGATAAAAAATTAGAAGGTTACCTTAAGAGAATGTTTGTTCAACAAGGTTTTATATTACAGCCCCTTGCATGCATTGCGCCCGTCACTGCTGCAGCGGCATTCTGGTTTGAGTCTCTGGAAGAGGCTATTCGCACAGCACCATTGGATGAGATTATGAACAAGCTTAAAGCCCTTAAGCTAGCTAATGCTTTTGTTTCGGATGCCGTTGTGCATTTAACCAAACTAACGGCTAAGAACTCCGGATTCGCCATCCAGGCGCGCAGAGCGCTATGGCTTAAATCCTGGTCATTAGATGTAACTTCTAAATCTAAATTGCTTAATATTCCTTTCAAAGGGCAAACCTTATTCGGGCCCGGCTTGAAAGAAATTATTGCTGACATTACTGGAGGTAAGGGTCACACCCTTCCTCAGGACAGGGCCAAATCAAAGGCCAAACAGTCTAATTTTCGTGCCTTTCGTAATTTCAAGGCAGGAGCAGCATCAACTTCCTCCGCTCCAAAACAGGAAGGGACTGCTACTCGTTACAGACAGGGTTGGAAAGGCAACCAGTCCTGGAACAAGGGCAAGCAGGCCAGAAAACCTACTTCTGCCCCTAAGAGAGCATGAAGAGAGGGCCCCCTATCCGGAAACGGATCTAGTGGGGGGCAGACTTTCTCTCTTCACCCAGGCCTGGGCAAGAGATGTCCAGGATCCCTGGGCGTTGGAGATCATATCTCAGGGATACCTTCTGGACTTCAAAACTTCTCCTCCACAAGGGAGATTTCATCTGTCAAGGTTATCAACAAACCTAATAAAGAAAGAGGCATTTCTACGATGTGTACAAGACCTCTTAGTAATGGGAGTGATCCACCCGGTTCCGCGGACGGAACAAGGGCAAGGTTTTTACTCAAATCTGTTTGTGGTTCCCAAAAAAGAGGGAACCTTCAGGCCAATCTTGGACCTGAAGATCTTAAACAAATTCCTAAGAGTTCCATCGTTCAAAATGGAAACAATTCAAACCATCCTACCCATGATCCAAGAGGGTCAGTATATGACCACAGTGGACTTGAAGGATGCCTACCTTCACATACCGATTCACAAGGATCATTATCGGTACCTAAGGTTTGCCTTTCTAGACAGGCATTACCAGTTTGTAGCTCTTCCCTTCGGGTTGGCTACGGCCCCGAGAATTTTTACAGAGGTTCTGGGCTCGCTTCTGGCGGTACTAAGACCGCGAGGCATAGCGGTGGCTCCGTACCTAGATGACATCCTGATACAAGCGTCAACTTTTCAAAATGCAAAGTCTCATACAGAGAAATTTCTAGCATTTCTGAGGTCGCATGGGTGGAAAGTGAACATGGAAAAGAGTTCTCTGTTCCCACTCACAAGGGTTCCCTTTCTAGGGACTCTTATAGATTCTGTAGAGATGAAGATTTACCTGACGGAGTCCAGGTTATCAAAAATCCTAAATGCTTGCCGTGTCCTTCATTCCATTCCAAGCCCATCAGTAGCTCAGTGCATGGAAGTAATCGGCTTAATGGTCGCGGCAATGGACATAGTGCCATTTGCGCGCCTACATCTCAGACCGCTGCAACTATGCATGCTAAGTCAGTGGAATGGGGATTACTCAGATCTGTCCCCTTTACTAAATCTGGACCAGGAGGCCAGAGATTCTCTTCTCTGGTGGTTGTCGCGGGTTCATCTGTCCAAAGGAATGACTTTTCGCAGACCAGATTGGACGATTGTAACAACAGATGCCAGCCTACTAGGCTGGGGTGCAGTCTGGAACTCCCTGAAGGCTCAGGGATCGTGGACTCCTCCCAATAAACATTCTGGAATTAAGAGCAATATTCAATGCTCTTCTAGCTTGGCCTCAGTTAGCAACACTGAGGTTCATCAGATTTCAGTCGGACAACATCACGACTGTGGCTTACATCAATCATCAAGGGGGAACCAGGAGTTCCCTAGCGATGTTGGAAGTCTCGAACATAATTCGCTGGGCAGAGTCGCACTCTTGTCACCTGTCAGCGATCTACATCCCAGGCATGGAGAACTGGGAGGCGGACTTTCTAAGTCGCCAGACCTTTCATCCGGGGGAGTGGGAACTTCACCCGGAGGTGTTTGCTCAACTGATTCTTCGTTGGGGCGAACCGGAGCTGGATCTCATGGCATCTCGCCAGAACGCCAAGCTTCCTTGTTACGGATCCAGGTCCAGGGACCCGGGAGCGGTGCTGGTAGATGCACTAGCAGCCCCTTGGGTTTTCAACATGGCTTATGTGTTTCCACCATTTCCATTGCTACCTCGACTGATTGCCAGGATCAAACAGGAGAGAGCATCGGTGATTCTGATAGCGCCTGCGTGGCCACGCAGGAGCTGGTATGCAGACCTAGTGGACATGTCGTCCTGTCCACCATGGTCTCTGCCTCTGAGGCAGGACCTTCTAATTCAGGGTCCTTTCAACCATCCAAGCCTAATTTCTCTGAGGCTGACTGCATGGAGATTGAACGCTTGATTCTATCACAGCGTGGTTTTTCGGAGTCGGTTATTGATACGTTAATACAGGCTCGGAAACCTGTTACCAGAAAAATTTACCATAAGATATGGTGTAAATATTTATATTGGTGTGAATCCAAGAGTTACTCATGGAGTAAGGTTAGGATTCCTAGGATATTGGCTTTTCTACAAGAGGGTTTAGAAAAGGGTTTATCCGCTAGTTCGTTAAAGGGACAGATTTCTGCTCTGTCTATTCTTTTACACAAACGTCTGGCAGAGAATCCAGACGTTCAGGCTTTTTGTCAGGCTTTGGCTAGGATTAAGCCTGTGTTTAAAACTGTTGCTCCTCCGTGGAGCTTAAACTTGGTTCTTAAAGTTCTTCAGGGTATTCTGTTTGAACCCCTTCATTCCATTGATATTAAGCTTTTATCTTGGAAAGTTCTGTTTTTGATGGCTATTTCCTCGGCTCGAAGAGTCTCTGAGTTATCTGCCTTACATTGCGATTCTCCTTATCTGATTTTTCATTCAGACAAGGTAGTTCTGCGTACTAAACCTGGGTTTTCACCTAAGGTTGTTTCTAACAGGAATATCAATCAAGAGATTGTTGTTCCTTCATTGTGTCCTAATCCTTCTTCAAAGAAGGAACGTCTTTTGCATAATATGGACGTAGTCCGTGCCCTGAAGTTCTACTTACAGGCAACTAAAGATTTTCGGCAAACTTCTTCTCTGTTTGTCGTTTATTCTGGTCAGAGGAGAGGTCAAAAGGCTTCGGCCACCTCTCTCTCTTTTTGGCTTCGTAGCATAATACGTTTAGCCTATGAGACTGCTGGACAGCAGCCTCCTGAAAGAATTACAGCTCATTCCACTAGAGCTGTGGCTTCCACCTGGGCCTTTAAGAATGAGGCCTCTGTTGAACAGATTTGCAAGGCTGCAACTTGGTCTTCACTTCATACCTTTTCAAAATTTTACAAATTTGACACTTTTGCTTCTTCGGAGGCTGGTTTTGGGAGAAAGGTTCTACAGGCAGTGGCTCCTTCTGTTTAATGTTCCTGCCTTGTCCCTCCCATCATCCGTGTACTTTAGCTTTGCTATTGGTATCCCATAAGTAATGGATGACCCGTGGACTGAACACACTTAACAAGAGAAAACATAATTTATGCTTACCTGATAAATTTATTTCTCTTGTAGTGTGTTCAGTCCATGGCCTGCCCTGTCTTTTTTGAGGCAGTACTAAATTTTAATTAAAACTCCAGTCACCACTGCACCCTATAGTTTTTCCTTTCTCGTCTTGTTTCAGTCGAATGACTGGATATGACATGTGAGGGGAGGAGCTATATAGCAGCTCTGCTTGGGTGATCCTCTTGCAACTTCCTGTTGGGGAGGAGAATATATCCCATAAGTAATAGATGACCCGTGGACTGAACACACTACAAGAGAAATAAATTTATCAGGTAAGCATAAATTATGTTTTTTCTCCTTAACCTGATTTTTTTCCAAAGTTATAACGATAAACTTTATCATTAATTTCATATTCCTTTTTGGAAGTTTTGAGGTCATAATAGGTTTTAGCGGCAGTTGCGGACTCTATGTTCCTTTGAGTAAATGCAAAGGCATATTGCAAGTGCTTCCTTAAGTTCTCCACATATTGATGCGTATTGGCAGCATTTATCAAGATCTGGTCTGATATACGGTACAATAGATGTTGAGGTAGAACCATTCTTCTACCAGTCATCAATTTGACATATTAGTAGCACTACTTGGAGTTGCTCTTAATGCCATTAGGCCTAGGGGTAATTTTACATCCCAGTCTTTACCTGTTTCACTCACAAACTTTGAGGATTTTCACAATGGACTGGTTGTAACGCTGTACGCCACCACTAGAGACAGCTCTATATGCAATATGGAGCTTCCTTTTAACCCCTAGTATTTTCAACATTTTAATCATCACTTTGCTAGTGAAGTGGGTCCCCCAATCGGATTCGATTCGCTGGGATAAACCAAATCTGGAAAACACGTGGTTGATGAGCAATGCTGTGCATGTTTCAGCACTATTGTTAGGTGCACTAATGCACTCTACCTATTTAGTGAACAGGCATATTACTGTTAACATGTATCTGTTACCTCTTGATGACCTAGTTACTGGACCAATAAAATCAATTTGTATATCTGACTATGGCATTACCATCCCCCTTTTTTGCAATGGTGTTCTGTGCATTGGCGCAGTGGGTTGGAACTGTTGACAGATTAAACAACCTTGACAGTAGGTTTGAATATCCTTCAGCATATGCGGCCAAAAGGCGTTATCACGTAATATTTCATACGTTAATTTGGCACCACGATGGCCAGATGTGGGAGCATCATGGGCATGTTGAAGCATGAGACCTCTGAATTTTGTAGGTACCACCCATTGTTGGATGCCAGTTTTGGAGGTTCTAATTAGCAAACTATCCTTTAATTGAATTGTGTTCTGGACTTCATTAAGATTCTAAAATATTCCTTACCAATACCATCCTCTCTTGAGATGGGGTTGTTTTCAGGATCTTCTATGTGTTTATAGAAGATACCTATAATGGGGTTTTGACTAGTGATCAGGTCCTCACTAGGAGAATCCTGACTCCATTGTACCAGGTTAGGCTCACTTTGTTGTTTAGCCTGGTTTCTGGTAATGGCTTCTACCTGAATAGCACCCATTAAGTGGTCGATATTGAGGAGTTCTCCAGTTATGGCTCCTTGTTTGGCTAATGAATCTGTAAAATCATTGCCTTCCTTATCAGGACCTTGAATACTGGAATGACTCTTGTTCTTTTTTCCAGTGTATGGTTAAACCATTGGACACCACTAACTTATGAGTTTCGCAGAACAACTTGCCATGTTTGACTGGTTTGTTGTTAGTTTTCTGCATGCCATTTCTTTTCCAAGTTGGCAGGTATTCAACAAAACTGTCACGCACATAATTGGCATCAGTAATGATCACAAATTCATGAATACCTTGTTCAATAGCCATTTCAATGGTTTTTAGAACAGCAGTTCTGCTACTTGACTGGATCTTGGCCCAATGTTGAAACTTACACAAATATTTGGGAATCCATTTGCCCAAGTTATACCAATGCCACCGACTAATTTGCGCTCATTATCAATAGTGGCATGGTAAGAACAACCATCAACATATACCCAAGGTAAGATTGGACAATGGTCCTCGTATATTTTATGGAAAAAAAAAATTGTTCCTCCAGGAAATCATCTTCTAATAACTCTTCCCCATGGTCTTTAGCAGTACAGTCATGGAGCTCGGCAAGCCACTGTGTGACTGGATTCTTTTATTTTGTTTGTAGCGAATTTCTAAAGGCCAGTCTTGTAAGGAAAGAGTCCAAGTTGTTATGCGGCTATTGGACAGGTTCCCATCTCTTATTCTCTCACTTTGCAGGTATAACAAATGCTGGTGGGCCATTTCTAAAATAATGTTCTAGCCCTGTAATTAGCTGCGGAAATTTTGTAGAGCCCATACAGTAGATAAGAGGGCTTTTTTGCAATCACTAAATTTTATTTCTACTGGGGATACAGTTTTGCTCGTATAAGCAATGACTTTGCTTAAATTATCATTCTTTTGATATAAAACAGCACTCATGCTTATATCTGTGCAACCTGTCTCTTTGTAGAAAGGTTTACCCCCTTCATGATATGCTAAGCAAGGTGCTTGATTGAGTTTTCTCTTCAGCTCTCTGATGGCTGTCTCTTGAGCCTCACTCCAGTGCCATTTCACATCCTTCTTTAGAAGAAGTAGCAGTGGTTTAGCTAATTCTGCATAATTATCAATACATTTGCGAGAACAATTTCTCCTGTTAAGTGTGGTCAGTCCACGGGTCATCATTACTTCTGGGATATTATCTCCTCCCCTACAGGAAGTGCAAGAGGATTCACCCAGCAGAGCTGCTATATAGCTCCTCCCCTCTACGTCACCTCCAGTCATTCTCTTGCACCCAACGAATAGATAGGATATGTGAGAGGACTGTGGTGATTTTAATTAGTTTATTACCTTCAATCAAAAGTTTGTTATTTTATAATAGCACCGGAGTGTGTTATTCATTCTCTGGTAGAATTTGAAGAAGAATCTACCTGAGTTTTTTCTATGATTTTAGCCGGAGTAGTTAAGATCATATTGCTGTTTCTCGGCCATCTGAGGAGAGGTAAACTTCAGATCAGGGGACAGCGGGCAGATTAATCTGCAAAGAGGTATGTAGCAGTTTATTATTTTCTGACATGGAATTGATGAGAAAATCCTGCCATACCGTTATAATGTAAACTCAGCCTTAAATACAGTAGATGTATCTGGTATCAGGCTGTCATGTATGTATATTTTACACTTCAGTATTCTGGGGAATGGTACTTCACTGGATTTATACTGTATGCATAGACTTAACCTAATTTGCAGGGACTTGCAATAGGTTTTTAAATAACAATTAATTTATTGAGGTTAAACGTTTTTTTGCTGGCATGTAAAATCGTTTATTTCTCTGAGGTACTGGGTGAAAAAATGTTTTGGGCACTGTTTTTTCCACTTGGCAATAGTTTTGTTTAAATTTAAACAGTTTACTGATCTCTCTCACTGTTATGTGTGAGGGGGAGGGGCCATTTTTGGCGCTTTTACTACGCATCAAAAAACTCAGTCAGAAGTTCATTTTCTTCCTGCATGATCCGGTTCATCTCTACAGAACTCAGGGATCTTCAAAGCTTGTTTTGAGGGAGGTAATCATTCACAGCAGAGCTGTGAAGATTGTAGTTGACTGTGATAAAAAACGTTTATTTGTGTATTTTTTCTGCTGTCAGGGTTAGTTATCCTTTGCTAATGGGAACAATCCTTTGCTAAAATTGTATATTTCTTACAAAGATTTGATGCTATAATTTATTTATTTCAACTGTCATAATTTTTTCTGTGCTTCTTATAGGCACAGTTCGTTTTCATATTA
The DNA here is from genome assembly GCF_027579735.1 of Bombina bombina. Classification (NCBI taxonomy): domain Eukaryota; kingdom Metazoa; phylum Chordata; class Amphibia; order Anura; family Bombinatoridae; genus Bombina; species Bombina bombina. Next base: position 547,361,054 of record NC_069502.1, on the reverse strand, counting down.
TTGTAAATTACTTGAAAAGCATTTCCAAGTTGTAAGTTAATTGCTAGTGTGTTAAACATGTCTGATTCAGAGGAAGATACATGTGCTATATGTGCTAATGCCAAAGTGGAGCCCAATAGAAATTTATGTACTAACTGTATTGATGCTACTTTAAATAAAAGTCAATCTGTACAAATTGAACATATTTCACCAAACAACGAGGGGAGAGTTATGCCGACTAACTCGCCTCACGTGTCAGTACCTGCATCTCCCGCTCGGGAGGTGCGTGATATTGTAGCGCCGAGTACATCTGGGCGGCCATTACAAATCACATTACAGGATATGGCTACTGTTATGACTGAAGTTTTGGCTAAATTACCAGAACTGAGAGGTAAGCGTGATCACTCTGGGGTGAGAACAGAGTGCGCTGATAATATTAGGGCCATGTCAGACACTGCGTCACAGGTGGCAGAACATGAGGACGGAGAACTTCATTCTGTGGGTGACGGTTCTGATCCAAACAGACTGGATTCAGATATTTCAAATTTTTAATTTAAGCTGGAAAACCTCCGTGTATTACTAGGGGAGGTATTAGCGGCTCTGAATGATTGTAACACAGTTGCAATACCAGAGAAAATGTGTAGGTTGGATAGATATTTTGCGGTACCGGCGAGTACTGATGTTTTTCCTATACCTAAGAGACTTACTGAAATTGTTACTAAGGAGTGGGATAGACCCGGTGTGCCGTTCTCACCCCCTCCGATACTTAGAAAAATGTTTCCAATAGACGCCACCACACGGGACTTATGGCAAACGGTCCCTAAGGTGGAGGGAGCAGTTTCTACTTTAGCTAAGCGTACCACTATCCCGGTGGAGGATAGCTGTGCTTTTTCAGATCCAATGGATAAAAAATTAGAGGGTTACCTTAAGAAAATGTTTGTTCAACAAGGTTTTATATTGCAACCTCTTGCATGTATTGCGCCTGTCACGGCTGCAGCAGCATTTTGGTTTGAGTCTCTGGAAGAGACACTTGAATCATCTACACTAGATGAGATTACACACAAACTTAAAGCCCTTAAGTTAGCTAACTCATTTATTTCAGATGCCGTAGTACATTTAACTAAACTTACGGCTAAGAATTCCGGATTCGCCATTCAGGCACGCAGAGCACTGTGGCTAAAATCCTGGTCAGCTGATGTTACTTCTAAATCTAAATTGCTTAATATACCTTTCAAAGGGCAGACCTTATTCGGGCCCGGGTTGAAAGAGATTATCGCTGACATTACAGGAGGTAAAGGCCATGCCCTGCCTCAGGACAAAGCCAAAGCTAAGGCTAGACAGTCTAATTTTCGTTCCTTTCGTAATTTCAAAGCAGGAGCAGCATCAACTTCCTCTGCACCAAAACAGGAAGGAGCTGTTGCTCGCTACAGACAAGGCTGGAAACCTAACCAGTCCTGGAACAAGGGCAAGCAGGCCAGGAAACCTGCTGCTGCCCCTAAGACAGCATGAATCGAGGGCCCCCGATCCAGGACCGGATCTAGTGGGGGGCAGACTTTCTCTCTTCGCCCAGGCTTGGGCAAGAGATGTTCAGGATCCCTGGGCGTTAGAGATCATATCTCAGGGATACCTTCTGGACTTCAAATCCTCTCCCCCGAGAGGGAGATTTCATCTGTCAAGGTTGTCAACAAACCAAACAAAGAAGGAAGCGTTTCTACGCTGCGTACAAGATCTTTTATTAATGGGAGTGATCCATCCAGTTCCGCGGTCGGAACAAGGACAAGGGTTTTACTCAAATCTGTTTGTAGTTCCCAAGAAAGAGGGAACTTTCAGGCCAATCTTGGATTTAAAGATCCTAAACAAATTCCTAAGAGTTCCATCGTTCAAGATGGAAACTATTCGAACAATTTTGCCCATGATCCAAGAGGGTCAGTACATGACCACAGTGGATTTAAAGGATGCTTACCTTCACATACCGATTCACAGAAATCATTACCGGTATCTAAGGTTTGCCTTTCTAGACAGGCATTACCAGTTTGTAGCTCTTCCATTCGGATTGGCTACGGCTCCAAGAATCTTCACAAAGGTTCTGGGTACTCTTCTGGCGGTACTAAGACCGCGAGGAATTTCGGTAGCTCCGTACCTAGACGACATTCTGATACAAGCTTCAAGCTTTCAAACTGCCAAGTCTCATACAGAGTTAGTACTGGCATTTCTAAGGTCGCATGGATGGAAGGTGAACGAAAAGAAGAGTTCTCTCGTTCCACTCACAAGAGTTCCCTTCTTGGGGACTCTGATAGATTCTGTAGAAATGAAGATTTACCTGACAGAAGACAGGTTAACAAAGCTTCAAAATGCATGCCGTGTCCTTCATTCCATTCAACACCCGTCAGTAGCTCAATGCATGGAGGTGATCGGATTAATGGTAGCGGCAATGGACATAGTCCCCTTTGCACGCCTACATCTCAGACCGCTGCAATTGTGCATGCCAAGTCAGTGGAATGGGGATTACTCAGATTTGTCCCCCACTCTGAATCTGAATCAAGAGACCAGAAATTCTCTTCTATGGTGGCTTTATCGGCCACATCTGTCCAGGGGAATGCCATTCAGCAGGCCAGACTGGACAATTGTAACAACAGACGCCAGCCTACTAGGTTGGGGCGCTGTCTGGAATTCTCTGAAGGCTCAGGGACTATGGAATCAGGAGGAGAGTCTCCTTCCAATAAACATTCTGGAATTGAGAGCACTTCTCAATGCCCTTCTGGCTTGGCCCCAGTTAACAACTCGGGGGTTCATCAGGTTTCAGTCGGACAACATCACAACTGTAGCTTACATCAACCATCAGGGAGGGACAAGAAGCTCCCTAGCAATGATGGAAGTATCAAAGATAATTCGCTGGGCAGAGTCTCACTCTTGCCACCTGTCTGCAATCCACATCCCGGGAGTGGAGAACTGGGAGGCGGATTTCTTAAGTCGTCAGACTTTTCATCCGGGGGAGTGGGAACTTCATCCGGAGGTCTTTGCCCAAATACTTCGACGTTGGGGCAAACCAGAGATAGATCTCATGGCGTCTCGTCAGAACGCCAAGCTTCCTCGCTACGGGTCCAGATCCAAGGATCCGGGAGCGGTTCTGATAGATGCTCTGACAGCACCTTGGACCTTCAAGATGGCTTATGTGTTTCCACCCTTCCCGATGCTTCCTCGATTGATTGCCAGAATCAAACAGGAGAGAGCATCAGTGATTCTAATAGCACCTGCATGGCCACGCAGGACTTGGTATGCAGATCTAGTGGACATGTCATCCTGTCCGCCTTGGTCTCTACCTCTGAAACAGGACCTTCTGATCCAGGGTCCATTCAAACATCAAAATCTAACTTCTCTGAAGCTGACTGCTTGGAAATTGAACGCTTGATTTTATCAAAACGTGGGTTTTCTGAGCCAGTTATTGATACCTTAATACAGGCTAGGAAGCCTGTTACCAGAAGGATTTACCATAAAATATGGCGTAAATACTTATATTGGTGCGAATCCAAGAGTTACTCATGGAGTAAGGTTAGGATTCCAAGGATATTGTCTTTTCTACAAGAAGGTTTAGAAAAGGGTTTATCCGCTAGTTCCTTAAAGGGACAGATTTCAGCTCTGTCCATTCTTTTACACAAACGTCTGTCAGAAGTTCCGGACGTTCAAGCTTTTTGTCAGGCTTTAGCTAGGATCAAGCCTGTGTTTAAAACTGTTGCTCCGCCATGGAGTTTGAACTTAGTTCTTAATGTTTTACAGGGTGTTCCGTTTGAACCCCTTCATTCCATTGATATCAAGTTGTTATCTTGGAAAGTTCTGTTTTTAATGGCTATTTCTTCGGCTCGAAGAGTCTCTGAGTTATCTGCCTTACATTGTGATTCTCCTTATCTGATTTTTCATTCAGACAAGGTAGTTCTGCGTACTAAACCTGGGTTCCTACCTAAGGTGGTCACTAACAGGAATATCAATCAAGAGATTGTTGTTCCATCTTTGTGTCCTAATCCTTCCTCGAAGAAGGAACGTCTGCTACACAATCTAGATGTAGTCTGTGCCCTGAAATTTTATCTACAGACAACTAAGGATTTTCGTCAAACGTCTTCCCTGTTTGTCGTTTATTCTGGCCAGAGGAGAGGTCAAAAAGCTTCGGCTACCTCTCTCTCTTTTTGGCTTCGTAGCATAATACTATTAGCCTATGAGACTGCTGGACAGCAGCCTCCTGAAAGAATTACAGCTCATTCTACTAGAGCTGTGGCTTCCACTTGGGCCTTTAAGAATGAGGCTTCTGTTGAACAGATTTGCAAGGCTGCAACTTGGTCTTCTCTTCATACTTTTTCCAAATTTTACAAATTTGACACTTTTGCTTCTTCGGAGGCTGTTTTTGGGAGAAAGGTTCTTCAGGCAGTGGTTCCCTCCGTATAAAGAGCCTGCCTGTCCCTCCCGTCATCCGTGTACTTTTGCTTTGGTATTGGTATCCCAGAAGTAATGATGACCCGTGCACTGACCACACTTAACAGGAGAAAACAAAATTTATGCTTACCTGATAAATTCATTTCTCCTGTAGTGTGGTCAGTCCACGGCCCGCCCTGTTTTTTATGGCAGGCTAAAAAAATTTTTGGATTATACTCCAGTCACCACTACACCCTTGGGCTTTTCCTTTCTCGTTGGTCCTTTGGTCGAATGACTGGAGGTGACGTAGAGGGGAGGAGCTATATAGCAGCTCTGCTGGGTGAATCCTCTTGCACTTCCTGTAGGGGAGGAGATAATATCCCAGAAGTAATGATGACCCGTGGACTGACCACACTACAGGAGAAATGAATTTATCAGGTAAGCATAAATTTTGTTTTTTCATAACCAGGAATGATCTTAATTCATTTAAGTTAGTTGGGTTCTTAGAATTTATTAGAGCTTCCACCTTTTTCTTCTGAGGATTTAACCCTTCAGAAGTAACTTCATTTTCCAAGAAGTTTTACACGAGTGCGTCACCATTGAGCTTTTTGTAGGGATAATTTGACACCTGCCCTTTTAAGTTGACTAAGGACGTTTTTAAAGTGCTTTTGATCAAAACATCATCAACATAGGATAATGTCCCCCTTTTCAGGCATAGCCTTATGCATGAATACAGCAAATTCATGTCCTGAATTTATGTATCCAAATGGGAGCCTTTGGAATGCATACTGGACCTTTTGGAATAAGAATGCAAGCTTATAATAGTCTTCCTCATGTACCTTTATGGTCCAACATCCCTGTGCACAATCAATGGGAGTGAATATTTTGGATCCCTGTATCTGTGCTAGGCACTGGTCAATGTATGGCACAGGCCAGCCAGACATGTATACTTGTTTGTTTAGCTGTCTTAAGTCAGCACACAAACGCCATTGCCCATTGGGCTTAAGAACACCTAGAATAGGATTGTTATAAGAGCTATGCACCTGTCTGATGATAACCCTTTTTTCCAGGTTCTTTATAATTTCTGCAAGAGAATCATATGAGGCTAAAGGAAGTCTGTATTGTTGAACAAAGACAGGTGGTGCATTGGGATATGTTTGGATTCTTGCAATGTGCAGGTCTGTAGTCCCACAGTCATAAGAATCCCTAGCAAAAATATCCTTGTACTACATCAGGAGTTCTCGTAGCTGTCGGCGTTCATCATCACTGGAACAGCCATTAGCTAAGGAGATTTGCTCTTAGACTATTTGCTGAAATCCTAGAAAGATTTTAGGCTGTCCTATCTCATAAGCTTCTTCCAACCTAGAGGTGAGATCCCTTGATTATAATTTACATTGCCCCCATGATTCTGGGTATTGGGGTATTCTTGCTCTTTAATCGGCTGATCAAATACTAGGGAAGCTTCTTCAATTTTACAGTTGCCTTCCTCTGATCTGAAGGGAAAAATAGACTGAATTGTAAACAATCCCTCTGGCATAGACGCAAAGGATTGTTCTATTAACTGTTCTTCAGTTAAGTATTCTTCAGGTATTAGCCTAATTATATTATTTCGGAATCCAAAAGTATAATAACTCCATTCCAGCGCATATCCTATGGTAGTTCCCTTGGATAAGGTGATATCCTGTGGGGTAATGTTATGCACAATAACATGTATTGGAATCGTTCCAATATTTACAATGGGAGTATGGGTCATTGTTATACCCCGATTTTGCATTCTATGGGAGATGCATATTAGTGTTCCAAAAGTTTTTAATTTCTGACCTCTTTCTACCTGTAAGGATAAGAGGAATTTATCAGCCCCAGCAGGGATTACAACATCGTTAGACACCTGCATATTCACAGCATATGGCATTTGCTGAATTGATTTCAGTACTGCATTTTCATCCTGAAATACTTTAGGGTCCCCCTTTAACCTGCTCCAGAGGCAAGGTTAATCAAATCTATTTGTATGGGATACCTATGTAAGAGATAATTGCCAATGTATATTTGATTGTAGGGATAATTTAAAACTAAAAACAGGTGCTTCTCTGATTTATTACCTATGGAGATAGATAATTAACATTTAGCTGTGACATTATAGCTTTCAGATTTGTCATCATCCAGGTCACGGACCCAGAGATCTTTGGAAGAAAGATATTTAATCACCTTAGGTTCAGCTATCTGCGCCAATAATCCTTCGCTTATATAGCTAGCTTCCTGTTTTAAGTTCAATTTGGCATACTTGAGGTCATGCACTTGCATAGGGATATATAGATCATCTTTAGTGATCTCCCCCTTTAGGGATTTAGGGTCCCCCTTGTGGAGAGATATGGTTAATACATGGCCGTCTAGGGAAATATTGGCTATCTTTCCAGGTGAAATTTTTTAAATATTACCATCAGAGCCACTTAGGGGAATCTGATTATCCGTTTTGTAGGATGGTTACTTCAGGTATGGTGTCATTCCTGAAATGAATCTCCACAGTATCTGGCTTCTCTTCCACCACGTGACAGTTATGTCTGGTGCGAGATATGCGGGACCGCTCATAATTAATAGGTCTTGTGACCAAATTATATTATTTATACAATCAATTATGGTGCTTAATCGTTTCAGGAGATCACTACCAATTATTAAACGATCAGTTGGCAGATCCACTATAATGACAGGGTGTCTTATTACCCTGTTCCCCAGCTTTAACCATGCAGTACCCCAAACTTCGAGAGAGTCACCTATTTAGTGAACAATCAAATTCCTTTAGTTTAGGTGTGTGGGGTGTTAGCTCATTTAGCTGTGTGTAGGAGAATTTTCACCCTCGCCTTTCATTTCCCCTATAATAGGGCTGACTGGTTTCCTATGTACTGCATCTGTGGGAATAAGGTTAGGGGACCACTGCAAAAGAAGAGGTTTGTTAGAGCTTCCCGGCTGAGGTTGCTTATCATCACGGCTAGAATGTCTGTTTCTCGGCTGTAGGGAGAGAACATGATTAGTACCATTATTGACATTTATCATTTTATTTGGTATATCTCTCCCCTCTCCCTCAGGTTATACCGGAGTATTTATGACTGTGCCTGTGTACCCTTCAGGCCACTGGCTGTACCCCTAAAAAAGGATTATTAGGGTGCTGAGACGTCAAAGCTTGACTCATATTAGTAAATAGTGTGCATAAATGATTTAACTACGTACTTAGTTAGCCCACTTGATTGTACAAGTTCTTTTTATCCATGGAACGATATATTTTTTTTTTATATACCAGGGTACTGATTCCTTGATTCTTGGGATCCCTCAGAATCATATTTATTGTTTCTATATAGACGTGGTTGTCTTTGGGGTTCAACTTGTTCAGCATTAATATATTGGGGAGCACTATTTACTTGGGGTGTCTGGTTACCCTGAGAGTATTTTTGCCACTTTTGGTATTTAATTTTACGGGGATACCGATTACCTTGTGGGTGTTCATCTCTTTGGGGATAACTATTTGCCTGGGTATGCCCCCCATTTTGAGTATATTCTCTCTGCACCTCAGCCCTTGATGGGAGAGGGGCAGAGTTAAAACTTTGTGGGGAAGACCTGTTTTCTCAGGCCACTTCCACATAAGTTTTTTTTTTTTGGACTTTAAGTTGAGGGGCTAGGTGACGCCCTAGTTTCTGCCACATTTTTAGGTCTGGGCCTTGGTTCCTTTTTAACCCCCTGTTTACCGGACTGCTGAATAAATATATATATGTATATATTATATATTTATACTCTCTTTGAACAGCCAGGCCGATGAGCAGTTCTCATCAAAATCTCTAGCTAAATTAATTTTGATGTGCGCGGGCAATGCTTCGTAAAACAAATTCACAAATTCTGAGCTTTCAAATATGGGGTAGTCTTCGGCCATACTGTATGCACTTTTTAGTGCAGAAAGGAATTCTATAGGGCTTTGATTCGCGCCACATTTTAAACTGTATACGGCTATTTTAGCGGCTGTTTTCGTGCAATATTGCTCAAACTCCTTTTTTGCACTGTTGCTTTGTTTCACTCCAGGAATGAATATTCTTATCCTTTAGTGAAGCAAAGAACTTGTGATGTTTACCCTCAAATATCCAGGGCAGAAATTGAATTTTTGACTGCTCACTATTAACATTCATTATGAATAAAGCATTTTCATAGGCCTCTAAGTGGTCAATTATAGAGTTGGTTCCCTTGCTGGAAAATTTAGGTACTGCAGCACTTAAGAATGTGTAATTATTTTCGGGGTGTCATATACCTTATTAGCTGTATCTTGGGCTTTCCTAGGGACCTTATTTTTGGGACTGGAGCGCCCACTATCTGCCCGATATTTACTATGGGGAGACCCCTTACGTACATTAGTATTATGTGGACTATCTGGATAGCTGGCTCCACCCCTTGGCTCATTATTATCATCACTCCCCTCCCCCTCCAAAGTGTAGCAGTTCCCTGAATTTAAAGCATGAGGTGACTGTCTTTGTGGGAAGTTTACCTCTGAACCAATAGGGGCCCTTTGTTTAAATTCTTCCCTGATACTCTGCAGCTCATTTCTCATAAATTCTTTTAGGGTTTTTAAAATACCTGCATTATTATTTTCATTATTTTCACTATCAAGAGAGGGGGTTTCATTATGGCAATTATTGCCTTTTTAATTCACTTAACTCTCTTTGGTTCTCTGCGAGTTGTTTATTTAAACCTTTTATTTTAGTGATTAGTTTTTGGTTCCGTTTATCTAAGGTGGCCATCCATGTCTTGGTTAAATGTGACAATTTTATTTTTGGCTATTTCTAAATTCTCTTCGCATTTGCGTGATGAGTGAATAACATCTTCTAGCTCCTGTAATTGCAATTCCTTTTCTATAAGGTGGGTGGACATTTCGTCAATAATGCATATTACAAGGGGCCAGGGTTTTAGTATTGGCTCATCTCGCTTTTCAAAAATTTTACATTGATTAATTTTTATAATTTTTGGAATAATTCACTTTTTTCATTCCACCTTCCATTATCAATAGCAATGTTTTTGGCCCTAGTTGCAAGCATATCAATATAATAATTTAAATAAAACACAATTTTGCACCTATTTTTAATGTGGCCTATAGCGTCCTTTTAAGGACGTCGCCCTTAGTGAGGGGTAATTTTGGGGAACATATTTCAACACTGAGTACAGATACAATTGATTCACTTTTAGTAACAGACATTATTTTGGCTTAGTATTTGGTTAAATTAAAACGCTAATACAATTTTGACTAACGAAAAAAATAATTTTAAAATATTAGAAAAATATATATTTTTCTTCTAGATAATAATTCTTTTTTTTTTTTAATTTTTATTGAGGTTTCAAAAAGCAAATCACAGAATGAAAAAAAAAGAAACAGTATGTACAAGTAGTCATTGCAAAGAATGTCAAGTACATTACAATGTTGAGTGTATACAAACAATCTAGAAAGAGAACAAGCATTGATGAACATCTCTAGTTTACAGTTGTGATATGCCAATTCAAATATGAACCTTCTAATGAACTCTAGAGGCCTCTCATGGGCCTCAATCATAAGCGAAATAAAATAGCTAGTGAAGGTTAGTATGGAGTAAAAGAGACCACATTTGGGCCATAGAACAAACCTCTTTTTTTATATTGACTATAGGTAGGGTTGGATATAAGTATGTGGGTATGTTGCGTCTAGCAGGATATATTATATAGATAGTTATGGTGGTATTTATGGTGGGTAGGTAGGCAGGTTACGGAATAGGTAAGAGAAGCCGTATAGTTAACCCTCCTAAGTTAAGAGGTGTATTATTGGGGGGGGAGGGGATGAGGTGGTAAATTAAATATGGTGTGAGAAACATGCAGCTTAGGAAGCTTTTTATATTATAATTCAAAGTAAACGCTCTTTAATGAAACAAGGCACCACATCAATGTGAGAAGTCATCTAAGAACATGGGTTACTAATATGAGCGTGAAAGGGACTATATATACTTAAAAAAAAATCTTAATGAATAAATTTAGTGAAAGTTACGTAGTTCATCTCTGGCACCATGAGGAGGGAAACTATATAAAATGCAGGACCAGCCTGCATTAGCAAACATGTTAAATGCGTAGGTGGTAGGTTACACACAGTAGTATATAGGTTCTGATGAAAAGCAAAAATCTGGAATTATCTGCAAGGGCCTATACACATATCTAATGGTGGATATTGGTATTTGCCATCTAACTAATTGGTCTTCTTTCCATAGATATGTTGCCTATCACGTCTATAAGAATAAAAATGAGGAGGCTCAGATATCTCGGCCGCAGATACCCAAGCCTTAGGAGCATTCAGGATGGTAGGGGACAACATATCAAATTTTATTTCAATCCTCAGTGTCCATTAACTGTATAGGGTGTGCAAGAAATGTATATACATAAGATCTATAAGTGGTCGGCTGGATCCTAACTCATATTAAGTGTATATGCAACAAGGTAGTCGTATATATTAGCAACCTTCATACAAAATACTGTAGCGTAACATAAATTAGGTTTAAGTAGATATAAGTGTGCCTTATTCTACCCTACAAAAATAGGGAAAGTGGTAAGAATAAAGAATGGAAAAAAAAATAATAATTTTTTTTTAGTATGAGCCTAAGCTCCAGCTGCTGTAGAAAAAGTTCCCATAACAGTAACTAAAGGAAACCTTGAACATTATTGAGCAAAGGAACAATATTTATATGAACAACACTACACATTATGTGAAACTTTACCAGACATTAACCTGATAATAAACAGCTAAGATTATAGTAAGTTGAGAATACCGATGCAGGCTGCTGATTTTAACCAAAATATAGCTGTGTAGTGACTATAATGGAGGCTCATATGTAGCATAACATATAAACTCAGTGTTAACTTTAAACAAACATTGTGGAGTAGTACATTTATAACCCTGTAGGAAGAAATCCTAAAAGTTAAGCACATATATAGTACAATGAGTGCCCTTAAGTCTCTTAAGCATGAAACAGAACTGAATAATCATACAAGCTAAAGTCTCAATGGGTTAAAACTGCAAAAGAGATAACAAAGGACATTTGATCAGCATAAGAGACATGTTTGATTTTTAGCACTAGATTTCAAAGATGTGCTTGCTTAGACCTAGGGGTTACTTATGTGAATGGTAATAATCTATATATGGATTGTAGCTATAGGCTAATTGCACATAAACATCATCTCTCCAGCACTTTAAACGTCACTAAAGGTATGAGTCCGTGTACTCAAATTCTCAACACCTATAGGCTAAGCATATTAGTACAAACACATTATGACTCAGGGGAGAAGACTTTTAGTGAGGAATGCAAGAAAATGACTCTCAATTTGGCGTGTACTGCTAACCAAACACATGGATATCTAGAGGCATCTAGCAGGTTATTAATGATAAACATTAGAAAGAATGGTACGAGTAACTAATTGACAACAAACATCTTCAGGTTAGAAAAAGAGGTAGGTCTTAATAAAAAGATGCATTATGTCCTTTTTCTATCTAAGTCCTGTTTCAGTTTGCTTTGTATAAGTTGTAAATCCCCGGTAGACGTGGTCCTCATGGAACTCAAACATTAGATGCCACCATACAGTCACGGCAGCCAAACACATGCAGGATGCAAAGTTGAAAATAGAGTCCTTTAACTAAGTTTATAGAGAAGGTATAAAACTACAAGGTACTACGAGGTACGTACTCCCAGGAAAGAAAGTGCTGTGAGATCTTGTAATCAAAACGGCAAAAGAAGTTCAGACCCATTTAATAGCTTAGCCTATGCCACATCTGACGTCGACTTGTGCAGGGGGCGATGGAAAAAAATAATGCAGTACCTCATAGGGGCTTCGATAGGCTGCCCAGTAGGTTACAGTCATATGCAGCTCACGTGGCCGATTCCACTCTTTACTGCTCTGGGATATAGCTGTCAGTTGTACCACTACTCTGATGTCTTGATAGGGCGCACCCGGGTGAAAGCCATGTAGCTCGTTAGTAGTGTCTGATGCCTCGCCATCCCTCTGCTCTTCTGTGACCTCCAAGCCATGGAGCAGTGAGAAGTGCTCTGATGTTTTCATCCAAGATGGCGACTGTCGCGGCTCAACTGCAGTTTCTGAGCGCCTCTTCTCACATTCGGCCAAAACTTCTGAGGTGGCAATATATGTATTGCGGGGCTTGAAAGCCTCAGCTATTGTGTTTAAAAGCGCTTCGTTGTGGCGCTCCAAAAGTTCCATTATCTGGTTGAGAATGAGCACAGCCATGATTACACACGTGCAGCGTGTCAGAAAAGATTAGAGACAGGGTCTATAGAAGTATTTAGTACTGCTAAGTTGCCTTCAATGCAGCAAAAAGATAGCCTTCCCCATGAAACTGCAGGGTGGGGTAAAAAAAAAAGTAAAATATGCAATAAATCCTTTAAAATTGTGAGATGTTTTAGGAGCTCTGAAAATGTGTGTCTTGTCTCATTGATAGTTGGCTCCGCCCCCTTCTAGATAATAATTCTAATTTACTAAAAAATATATTATATGAATGTGATAAAGATAATAATCATCAGCCGTGTTTCCAAATTATATGTTAGTATATACTAGGTTTACATTATAATTTATTATTATATCAGCAGTAATCTCCAGTAAAATGTTGGGAGTACTTATCTCAGCAGTTGCCAACCAACTGTGATAGTGCTTCTTCTTGGTAATCTTTATAATTGAGGATCACTATGACCCCTCCTTTATACGCCTAACGTATGATGATATTCTGGTCCTTGTCGAGAGTTTTCACCGCCTGGCGTTCAACTTTAGAGAGATTGTTGTATCCTGTGCTTTTGTTCTGTTGTATACAGTTTGCCATTTTGTCTTGTGTTAGGCATTGATAAGTGCAGATACTAGGGCTAGAGCTGGTGGGATCAAATGTAGATTTCATCTTGAATCTTTGTTGTTCTGTTGTGGTAGTATTTCCAAAGTACTCTGTTTTAATTGTCTCTGGAATTTCTGGAGATCCACAAAGAGGGCAAAGTTATCCGTACCACATGTGGGTATGAAAGTAAGTTCTTTATTCAGGACCCTAGTTTCTATCTCTGTTAGGGTCCTTCCTATTGCTGAGGTTTACCACTATATTTGTGTCTGCTGGTTGGGTGGTTTGCCCCTTGTAGCCACCCCTTCTGGGATGTGGCCTTGGCCTTCCTCATTTTTTGATTGTGTGGTAACCCCAGTGGTGTGAATTGGTTATTTGTTGGATCTATTAGGTGTCTGATCCTCCTCTGAACTTGCTCCCGAGCTGTTCACTGTAGTAAGATTAGTCGGTTTCCTATACCTGGGCTGTCTCTGTCGTCCTGGGTAAGCCACTGGTTGCTTGATTTTATATATATATATATATATATATATATATATATATATCACTCTATTATGATCACTGTACAATGAACACTATATGCAAATGAGTACACCACTATTGTACACTATAGTATGATCACTCCGTGTATCACCTTGGCAACCGCTTATGTTTATACTTTGTTTAGCCAATAATGTTCTGATACGCCGCCGGAGCCTGACGTGATGACATCAAAGAGGTCACATCTGGCTTTCGGACCGCGGTCTCCCGCAGGAGCTGGCGGCATACAGACATCATCCTTTAAATAGTAGAATTTGGTAAGTACACAGGTTGTTCTTTTTGTCATTTGTCTGATGACAAGGTCACACCCCGAAAACGTTCACACGATGACATAAACACGATTTTGGATTACGGCATAATATATACATACATACTATGAAAAGAACGAATCCTCCCTCCTGCAGCATTGGTATCAGTAGTTGAAGCAAAAAATGATCCGCTCACAGGATTGTCACAGAAAGGTGTCAGATTTATTGGATGACATTTCAGATCAAAATTAGATCTTTCATCAGATCAAAGCTTTGCCCAACACCTAGTCGTCTAATGGTTAGACAGAGATATGGAGAGACCTGCAAGCTACAGTGTCTCGCACCCACTGTGAAATTTGGTGGAGGATTGGTGATAATCTGCGGGTGCTTCAGCATGGCTGGAATCGGGTAGAATTATTTTTGTGAAGGACGCATAAATTAAGCCAAGTACAAGGTTGTCACAATATAAAACTGCTACAGGTAAATGCTGTTCAAATGGTAAGTCCCACCCTCCTGGTGACGTAAGTCCACTGCCGACGATGTATGTTTCACCATACAGGCTTTATCCTTGATAAAGCCGGTATGGTGAAATGTATATCGGATGCAGTGGATTGACGTCACCAGGTAGGTGGGATTTACCATTTGAACTGCATTTACCTGTCATACTAACCCTGGGGATACGGCATCTTTGTATTTCATTGTATAGCAGTTGTATATGGTAAGTACCCAAGTGACAAGTTCTTTTTTAATGAATACATTTGCTTTTAGCCTATTCTATTCCTGTGTGTGCCTTTGAGCCTGTGAAGGGAAGGCTACATTTGTGCTGTTATACTTTAGAGCTGAGTTACAAGCTCAGAAGAATGTGAGTACAACTTTTCATACATATCAATGTAAAAGTTAATTGCATACTTCAGCATTTTTTTTTAGTCATTTTCTTCTATTTGAGGTCTTTAGAAAGCAGAGGAAGATTACCAGATGGTGGCTCATTTTAATTTGGGACTATATTCTTTAGTGCACAATCTATTACACGTTTTTAATTATATTTTAATTTTAACCTTTGTGAACTCGGCTAGTTTTCTTAAAAAAGCTTCACATGGTTGTTTACTTAGACTATGCAGCTGACAGTTGTGATTATTGTGGTTTGCCGTTTTGGGGGACAATTTTGAATAAAAAGTGGCAGAAACTGTCTCTTTAAGGTTTGAAAATGTTGTATTGGTCATTTTAATTGACATATATACTTTGCCAAGTAAATTGCTATGTAACACCTTTTTTATCTAGAAAATCAACTTCTTGATAATTAGTTCTTGAGTCGAGCTAGCCTTAGATCCCTTAGGTTTTCATTTGTTGCTAAAATTTATCCTTCAGACCCTTATCAGTACCGTTATTTAAAGGCACATGGGAAAGACATACAAGTGTAAAAAGAAAATGCTCTAATTTTATTATTGCTCTGTTTGCCTACTCCAGAGCAGCAGTGTGCTACTGGGAGACAGCTGAACACAACTAGTGAGCCAATGACAGGAGGCATATGTGTATAGCCACCAATCACCAGCTAGCTCTCAGTAGTGCATTGCTGCTCCTGAGCCTACCTAGCTATGATTTTTAATAAAGAATGTCAAAAGAACACAATAAAAACCTATACAGTTAAGTTATTATACTTACATTCTCGGCCTCCATAATCCGATGAAGGATAAATCACAATACTTCTTTTTGCTTTAGAGCAAGAATCCAATTCTGTCACCTACACCTCCAATAACACTAGTGAAGACTCTTACCTAAGCACAGATATGTGCTCTATCTTAATAGATGAATTTTAAAGGGACAGTCTAGTCAAAATTTAAACTTTCATGATAGAGCATACAATTTTAAACAACTTTCCATTTTACTTTTTATCATCAAATTTGCTCTGTTCTCTTGGTATTCTTTGTTGAAAGCTAAACCTTGGTAAGCTCATATGCTAATTTCTAAGCCCTTGAAAGCCGCCTCTTATCTCAGTGCATTTTTACAGTTTTTCACATTTAGATAGCGCTAGTTCATGTCTGCCATATAGACAATATTGTGCTCACTCCCATGGAGTTATTTATGAGTCAGTATCGATTGGCTAAAATGCATGTCTGTCAAAAGTATATTAATGCAACTGGTAATGCAAAACTGGGGAATGGATAATAAAGGGATTATCTGTCTTTTTAAACAATAAACATTCTAGTTTAAACTGTCCCTTTTCATTTTGACTTTAATGTCCTTTTAAACTTTTAATGATTGTGCGAGCGGCATTTATCATTGCACCAGCAGTTCTGGTAAATGCAGATTCGTGGCCAATCGGCCGCCAGCAGTGGGTGTCAATCAACCCGATTGTATTCGATCGGGTTGTTTTCCGGCGATGTCTGTCCACCGCCTCAGAGCAGGCGGACAGGTTATGGAGCAGTGAACAAAGTAAATTGGAATTAGATTTTTTTTTGTGTCCTTTTATTAAAAAAGTGCCTCTTTCCATGCGGACCTAGATATCCTCGGGAATGTGCAGGTGTCTTGAGCACTATATGGCAGCATTATTTGTAACAATGTTCTACAAATAGCTCTCAATGCAAGTGCACCCCTGAATCCTCATGAGTCTACATCATTATGCTTTCATTAAAAGGAAATAAGCTTCAAAACAATGATACCAAACAGAAGGGATTGTAGAAGGTAATTAGAAAGTATTTCCATGTTCCTGTAATGTTAGCACCAATAGCCATTAGCTAAACTAGCTAATATAATTACTGTACAATAAAACGTAACACAGTGATATACCTCTGGACCAATCAAAAACGTATAAAATCCCAAATAAATTATTACTGTTAAATGTTATGTCAAGTAAAAAAACATAATGAATAAGGACCTTTTGTAGTACTGTAATGTATCTGGATTATCGCGCCATTAAATACTTTACATTTTCTACTACATTTAATATATAGGACATATCCATTTTATGTTCTAACAAGAACTGTAGCTGCTGAAATCTTGTGAATTGTATTATAAATCTGTAGCAGCTGTGTCAAGGCTCAGTGCAACTCTCTTCTCTTTGTAGTTTGTTTATTATGCTCTGTACGCTCATATGTAATGTCTATTTTTGTATTTGGCGCTTGGTGAAATCAGATGTTTTGATTTATTTACTAAGAATGCTTTCCTTTGAATAAAAATCTACCTATTCTGTAAAGAAAGTTCTTTACACAGAAAACGGCAGTATAACATTAGAACATCTTTGTATGTTTATTAAAGGGATCTAATGGTCAGTAATGGATGAAAGAATTTCAAATTTGAAAACAACTATTTTTGCAATATACTTCCTTGTGTTAGAATGATTACAGTTTCACTTATGCTACGTGTGTCCTGCACACCGACATTCAAACACCGCACTATCTCAGAAAGCTGGCAGTTGGTGCATTGTAGATAAACAGCAACGGTATCCAGCACAAGTGTAAAGTTCACGAGTTCAAAAGCTATTAAGGGCTCCTCAACAAAGCCCTTGATGCATACAGTCTAGAGAAGTAATAGCAGCACACAAAATAATCCAAAATATATGTTTATTATACACAGCTCCAACAGACCAAACACCAACGACGATTTGGGCCATAGCCATTAACCATTTTTTTCATACAAATCTTCATTGACTCTCTCAGAATGTGTGGGAAAATTTAGAGGAGAGAATGGAAAGAGGTTGTATGATAGAAACTTTCAAGTATAATTATTAAGGGACCTAATAAAACTGTGTCTAAGTAAGTATTTTTCACAAAAAGAGCAATCGCAAAACAAGGGGTCATAATCTCCAGTTAATGGTTGTAGATTCATGGGATAAACTTCTAATAGATGTGGTCATGAGAAACACTTCAAGAATGCCAGGGATAAGCATAAGACTACCTTTCAAACTAAGCTTACACATTTAGGAGGTTTTGGTCTTGTTGGGCCTATGGTTCATATCTGCTATCAAAATCTGATTCTATGGGCCCCATGATCTAAAGCTCTCTGGGCTGGTGAGATTATTAGAGAATGCTTGCCAGTCCTTATATTTCCCTGGTGGAATGATCTTAAGTCACTTTTTACCCTGAAAAAAGGTAGTCTCCGTAAGGGGCGTATACTGAATTTTCTTATGAAAAGTGCACAATAAAATATTTTAAACATCATATAAAACAAAGATTTGAACCAATCACACAAAAATAAGCAGGGGGAAATTGTATTGTTAAAGGGATAGGAAACCCCAATTTACTTCCATTATCAATTTGCTTTGTTCTCTTGTTATCCTTTGGTGAAGGAACAGCATTGCACTACTGGCAGCAAGATGAACACATCTAGTCAGCCAATCACAAAAGACAAATGTGTGCAGGCACCAATTAGCAGCAGCTCCCACTAGTGATATGTGCGTATTCTTTTTTAACAAGGGATGCAAAGAGAATAAAGCACATTTGAAAATCGAAATGAATTTAAAAGTGTCTTAAAATTACATACTCTATCTGAATCATGCAAGTTTCATTTTAACTTTCCTATCCCTTTAAGGTGCAGCAAAAATCGTAACTAAATTTTTCACCAAATTTTTTTTTTTTTGCCAAAAACTTAAAATTTCTATGAAAATAACACTGGAATAAATCGTATTAAATATGCACAGCGTAAATCATAATTTAAAATAAATAAATAAAGTATTATAAAGTACATAATTGTTGTTTTTTCGTAAAAGGGGCTGAACATCGGTGTTCTATGGCCATATATGAAATTGTCTTTCTAATCCCAGCGTAATTCTCTAAAGATTTTCACACTAAAGATCTCATTTTTTCTTGCCAACTAAAAGGTGGCAAGCTTTTCTCAAAGCACTCCAAATACTTAAAGGGATAATCTAGTCAAAATTAAACTTGCATGATTCAGATAGTGCATTCAATTTTATTCAACTTTCTAATTTACTCCAATTATCAATTTTTCTTTGTTCTCTTGGTATCTTTATTTGAAAAAGCAAGAATGTATGCTTAGGAGCAGGCCCCTTTTTGTTTCAGCACCTGGGTAGCGCTTGCTGATTGGTATCTGAATAAAGCCATCAATCAGCAAGCACTATCCAGGTGCTGAACCAAAAATGGACTGGCTCCTAAGCTTACATTCTTGATTTTTCAAATAAAGATACTTGGAGAACGAAGAAAAATTGATAATAGGCGTAAATTAAAAAGTTGCTTAAAACTGCATGCTCTATCTGAATCATGCAAGTTTAATTTTGACTAGACTATCCCTTTAATATCCTAATAGGAAAAACACTTGCATATGAAATTATAGGTGAATGTAAGAAGCTATATGCAGAAAGCAATGTAATGTGATTTATATGTCTGCAAGATTTAATTTTGAAAGTGTGCTCCTTGCTAACTTCGCTCTAAGGAGCGAAGTGTCCCTATCCATCGAGCTCCATTACTTTCAATAGGAGCCATCTCACAACTCGCAGGGACTGCCCCTTCTTTTTTACAATCATTCCACCAGGGCAGCCCTTGCGACGGTCTGCAACAAAAAACACATCTGATCTGGTGAGGTTTAGATAATTGAGCCCTATGTGTGGTTTTTGAATGCTGGGGCAATGCTGCCCCCTGCTTGTGCACCCCACTTGTGAGTTAGCAGGGGCTGTCGGTAATCTAGATTAGATTCATGCTGACTCATGAATAACTCCTATATGGCACACATGAACTAGCTGTGTCTGGCTGTGGAAAGCTATAAAATGCACAAGATGCTTAGAGACCGGAAGAAATTTAGAGGTTTAAAGGTTATAAAGCATATAAATATAACAATGTAGGTTGTGCAAAGATGGGGAATAGGTAGTAAAGGCGTTATTTATCTATCCTTTACAAAAAATGTTTTGGAGTAGACTGTCCCTTTAAATGGCAACATACTCAGCAACAATAGATACATGATATCTAGGTAGCTGGCTATCTGACAGATTGCCTTGTGAAATTGATCAATTGTTTTAATCTTTAAAAATAAAATGGTCCAGTGTCCTCAGTTGTTCCCTGTAATATAATATGATTCAGAAGATAATTGTTCCTGCCATGCTAATCCCTTATACAGCATATGTTGTAGTTATTCTCTATTAGTAATAATTTCCATTGCTTGAGTTCAAGAAGGTTGGTACAGTACTGTGATATATACCGAACTAGTACTGGCAGCACTAGGGACTAATGAGATTAATACCAGTTTAAAGGAGCATTGTTTATTGAGGGTCATGAAAATGGTTCTATAATTGGCTGAACATGTTTTCATTATTATTTGAATCGGGTGTTCTCTTGGATGAATGTTTTATTTTATATTTCTAATGAAGTCATTATTTTAGCAATTCTTCTATATAATAGTATAAGATTGTTACAAACTGCTATTTGTAACTGGCCCTTTAAATGGAAAATTGCCCTGCTTCCCTGGATTTTGGAGAAGCCTATTTGCCAGCCTCCTTCCTCATGACTATGGCCCCTGGAAGATTGTGCCCCTGAGAACATATTAACTTTTATTGGGTGTGTAGGGCCCTTTAAGAACCGTCTGGGGACATATTGTGACTTTGGTGAACCATGCCCCTTTAAGACTATGTCCCCAGACCTGTGAAATGACTTGTCCCTGGCTTTCTCCCACTAGGTTCAGTTTCATTGTGTGCCATTAAGAGTTAATTTTGTTCAATTCTAAATACAAGTTTGCTGGGATCAGCTCTAATTAGGTTTAGTGATAAACCTTACCATTGTCTAATCAGACTGCTAGTGATAAGGTGGACTGCATTGTTTTATTGTGTGTAACTTGTTATCTGCTGAAGTAATGTTGTGGCCTGCCAAAGGGAGTGTCTCTCTATCTAATATCAAATGTGTGATGGGGGATTTTATGCCTCCCCCTGAGAGTGTCCTGTTTGCATGTAACCTCAATAAAAACCAGGCTGTGTGTTCCAGCACAGCAGACCTATTTTGACCCTCTAACTTGCAGCTTTGACTCATGTTTGTAGGGGACAGCTATATCACTACAGGGATTGCTATGCTCTTCATACTCCCTTAGCTACAGGGATTGCTACAGAAGGAAGAGGTTCACCTACTGGAGCCCGGTCGTAGGTCCAGGGTGCAGAGCAGACGGCGAGATACCAGCCCAGCAGCGGTGGTTCATAGAGTCTGCATTACTGATGGTGGCTATGCAGTAATTATAGTGTCTACGGTGCTGCTGCTCCTTTGGGGAGCGCTAGGAGCATCCTTTTCTACGGTCCAACTTCCAGCCAGCCTGGAGGCAACCGTAACATTTGGTGGCAGCGGTTGGATAGCGTCCTAGCGCAAGGAGCAGCACCACAACAGCACTGGTATCGTAGGAGAGTTATTGAGGGCAACGCTAGCCACTGCGCAGTGTCCCTACCTACAGCAGCATGGAGCTGACAAGACACTGGTCAGAACCCTGTGAAGAGCACCTCAACCTGATCCGTCGCTATGAGGGCGCTGATTTTGTTCCAGAGGTAAAGAGGCGGCTAGTCCGATATGGTCCAGACCCTGCGCAGGAGGTAGTCAGTCGAATCATCCGAAAATTGGCTACTGAGAACGAAGCAGCACGAGCCTTTGAGCGCCAACTGTGGAGTTTGGGGGTATGGACACCTGCTCTCCAGCGAGAAAATGAGTTACAGGGGGCAGAGACAGTTGGTCCTGTCCCCCAGCAGCAGAGGAATATGCAGGGAATTGGGAGCCCAGACTCCATTCCCCAGCGGCAGGCTGAGTTACAGGGGGCAGAGACAGTTGGTCCTGTCCCCCAGCAGCAGAGTGAATTGCAGGGAATTGGGAGCCCAGACTCCATTCCCCAGCAGCAGGCTGAGTTACAGGGGGCAGAGACAGTTGGTCCTGTCCCCCAGCAGCAGAGTGAATTGCAGGGAATTGGGAGCCCAGACTCCATTCCCCAGCGGCAGGCTGAGTTACAGGGGGCGGAGACAGTTGGTCCTGTCCCCCAGCAGCAGAGGAATATGCAGGGAATTGGGAGCCCAGACTCCATTCCCCAGCGGCAGGCTGAGTTACAGGGGGCAGAGACAGTTGGTCCTGTCCCCCAGCAGCAGAGTGAATTGCAGGGAATTGGGAGCCCAGACTCCATTCCCCAGCGGCAGGCTGAGTTACAGGGGGCAGAGACAGTTGGTCCTGTCCCCCAGCAGCAGAGTGAATTGCAGGGAATTGGGAGCCCAGACTCCATTCCCCAGCGGCAGGCTGAGTTACAGGGGGCAGAGACAGTTGGTCCTGTCCCCCAGCAGCAGAGGAATATACAGGGAATTGGGAGCCCAGACTCCATTCCCCAGCGGCAGGCTGAGTTACAGGGGGCAGAGACAGTTGGTCCTGTCCCCCAGCAGCAGAGGAATATGCAGGGAATTGTGAGCCCAGACTCCATTCCCCAGCGGCTGGAAGTATGTATGGGAGAGGAGCTTGTTACCCCCTCTCCCCAGCGGCAGCTTAACGCACCAGGGGGAGACAGTAAGCCCCACAACCGTGCAGATGGGACCGTGGTCTCTGCACTTACAACACAGGGGGCAGAGACAGTTGCTCCTGTCCCCCAGCAGCAGAGTGAATTGCAGGGAATTGGGAGCCCAGACTCCATTCCCCAGCGCCAGGCTGAGTTACAGGGGGCAGAGACAGTTGGTCCTGTCCCCCAGCAGCAGAGTGAATTGCAGGGAATTGGGAGCCCAGACTCCATTCCCCAGTGGCAGGCTGAGTTACAGGGGGCAGAGACAGTTGGTCCTGTCCCCCAGCAGCAGAGGAATATGCAGGGAATTGGGAGCCCAGACTCCATTCCCCAGCGGCAGGCTGAGTTACAGGGGGCAGAGACAGTTGGTCCTGTCCCCCAGCAGCAGAGGAATATGCAGGGAATTGGGAGCCCAGACTCCATTCCCCAGCGGCTGGAAGTATGTATGGGAGAGGAGCTTGTAACCCCCTCTCCCCAGCGGCAGCTTAACGCAACAGGGGGAGACAGTAAGCCCCACAACCGTGCAGATGGGACCATGGTTTCTGCACTTACAGCACAGGGTGCAGAGACAGTTGCTCCTGTCCCCCATCAGCAGAGCGAGATGCAGTGGATTGGGAGCCCAGTCTCCATTCTCCAGCTAACTCCTAACTTGGGCCCAGGGTTAACAGTGGAGATGTTAACCCCCACTGACCCCCACGTTCCCTTTGCCACCGGGCAGGACTATGCCCCAATGCCCCCAGCAGAAGAGCTGGCATTAGGACAGAGCGCTGCTGGCCTCTGCCCTACAGACCCCCTTGTGTCAGGGCTGGCCTGCAAACCCCTCACCCCAGCAGAAGAGCTGGCATCAGGACAGAACGCTGCTGGCCTCTGCCCTACAGACCCCCTTGTTACAGGGCTGGCCTGCAAACCCCTCACCCCAGCAGAAGCGCTGGCACCAGGGCAGAGTGCCGCTGGCCTCTGCCCCCCAAGTACCACCAGCTATTTGCCCAGCTGCGCCAGGAAGGCCGAGGATGCTACACTTTCATCCTACAACCTGGAACCTACAGGCCAGTACTACTTATTGTGGGGGGGGGGCTACTTTGCTGCTAATGTTTATTTGTGGGTGGGTTGCGAGACTAACTTAGGCACTGACCGACAGAAGGTCAGGTGCCTGGTTAGTCTCCCTCCAAACGGGGAGATATGTTACAAACTGCTATTTGGCCCCTGGAAGATTGTGCCCCTGAGAACATATTAACTTTTATTGGGTGTGTAGGGCCCTTTAAGAACCGTCTGGGGACATATTGTGACTTTGGTGAACCATGCCCCTTTAAGACTATGTCCCCAGACCTGTGAAATGACTTGTCCCTGGCTTTCTCCCACTTGGTTCAGTTTCATTGTGTGCCATTAAGAGTTAATTTTGTTCAATTCTAAATACAAGTTTGCTGGGATCAGCTCTAATTAGGTTTAGTGATAAACCTTACCATTGTCTAATCAGACTGCTAGTGATAAGGTGGACTGCATTGTTTTATTGTGTGTAACTTGTTATCTGCTGAAGTAATGTTGTGGCCTGCCAAAGGGAGTGTCTCTCTATCTAATATCAAATGTGTGATGGGGGATTTTATGCCTCCCCCTGAGAGTGTCCTGTTTGCATGTAACCTCAATAAAAACCAGGCTGTGTGTTCCAGCACAGCAGACCTATTTTGACCCTCTAACTTGCAGCTTTGACTCATGTTTGTAGGGGACAGCTATATCACTACAGGGATTGCTATGCTCTTCATACTCCCTTAGCTACAGGGATTGCTACAGAAGGAAGAGGTTCACCTACTGGAGCCTGGTCGTAGGTCCAGGGCGCAGAGCAGACGGCGAGATACAAGCCCAGCAGCGGTGGTTCATAGAGTCTGCATTACTGATGGTGGCTACGCAGTAATTATAGTGTCTACGGTGCTGCTGCTCCTTTGGGGAGCGCTAGGAGCATCCTTTTCTACGGTCCAACTTCCAGCCAGCCTGGAGGCAACCGTAACATTAGATCTTAAGACAGTGGTGGATTTTTTTTTAGCATTACATTTTCTTAATGCATTATAAAATGCATTGCAGTTGTAACCTAGATCTGCCAATAAGCACAGACTCTAGAGTTCTTGATTCAATTAACTAAACAGATGCAGGCTGAAATGTCTAGCATAAAGACCATCCATTAAGCCTTGATGAAGATGCAAGGACATTTAACACCTGCTTTTGTGTAAAATCATGTTGTACTCCTTAGCAGGCCAGAAAAGCAAATTATGTAAATAAACTAGCTGGTTTGGCAATTTGAAGCAGTTATGTTACAGAATTTGCTTTGTGGCCTCTCTAGAGAATGTGGCACAAAAATAAGTTATTTTATGACCCTTTTAAAGGGACAGTGTACTCTAGATTTTTCTTTGCATAAATGTTTTGTAGACGATCCATTTATATAGCCCATCTGGGAGTGTTTTTGTAAAAATGTATAGTTTTGCTTATTTTT
>NC_069502.1:547318599-547331099 GCF_027579735.1 Bombina bombina | reverse complement strand
TGGCGTTGAAACACCATCTTGTACTATCATCCTTATTCTGTGAAGTTTTGGGAACCTTCATTACTCTCTCACTCCTGTATGTATGTATGTATGTATGTATATGTGTATATATATATATATATATATATATATATATATATATATATATATATATATATATATGTGTATATATATATATATATAGTTGTACAAGAGTTGTCCAGCACTCACTATACTGCATCAAAACTGGGGTGCATCCCACGTAGTATATAAGTAGTAAGTCCAAAGAGAGCACTCACCATTAATATTAATGGCGAGTGCTCTCTTTGGACTTTCTAAATACATATTGTTTATATATACATTTATTTCTTTCTAATGACACGGTGAGTCCACGGATCACCATAATTACTATTGGGAATATCACTCCTGAACAGCAGGAGGAGGCAAAGAGCACCAAAGCAAATCTGTTAAATACCACGCCCCTACCCACAAAGTTAGGTGTCTGAATTTCTTCAATCAAGAGTTTATTTTCAAAGCAGAGCAGGTTGTTCTGATCTTTGTTGGGGTCTAGCCATAGTCCATGTCAGTCTCTTCAGTAGAGCAGTGGTGGCTTTTAAGCATTTGGGAACTTGTGGGGTATAATCCCCACGGTACCTCCCAAGTAGTTTGTTGCTGCCCTTCTTTGAAAGCCTGAGTTGGTTTACTCAGTCTTTTCTTTTTTCCACAGGTCCATGTGAGGGATGATGCCTTTCACACCTTATGAGCTGCCCTGCTGTCAAGCAGATGGTTGTGGAGGTAAGTGCTATGTTTATTTTCTGTAAATGGTGCAGAAAGTTTGGCACTTGTACAGTTTAATTCTGATGGGGACTTGTACATTATTCCTCTTTGGTGAGCAGGTTATTGTGTGGCAGTTCATGGGGCACTGTAAGAGGATTTTTAATATTTATTATTTTATTTTCAAAAAAGTTTATTTGGCTCAAGTCTTTGTGGGTCCGGTTTTTATTTTTATTTGCTTTGATACTCCCGGCGGCTGGGTGTGCGCAATGAGTGTCATGCCAGCCTGGAGGTTGTATTAGGTATGCCCATGATAGGCGGGGCTTGTTTGGCACGGTTTTGAGTTGCATGCTTTTTTCCTCTGTTACTTCCTTAGAATTGGAAGGGTGAGGTCTGTTGGTGCGGCTCTTCTCTTTTATAACGGTCTGTGAGAGCGGTTGTTGGGTTGAGTCCGGATCATTTTGCTGCATTTTTTCTCCGGTATCCAGCAGGTCAGGTAGGCACCTCAGCAGAGCTTGCTAAAGTGTTGTCAGGGTTTTTCCCTGCTCTGTTTGCCATGTGCTGCTGGCAGCCATTTTACTCGCCTCTCTTGCTGACTCTGGTGCATACTGTGTGATGCTGCTCATTTCCTGCACTTCCTTTTATGACCAGACTGGTGTACATCATCAGTGTGAGACAGGATTCAGCCTCAGAATTGTGATGTCATCACTTATTATTTAAAGGGCCTCTGTTCAGTATGCTTTTGCCCTTGCGTTGTCTCAGACTTGTTTGTGAGAGCTCCTGTGTATTACCTGGCTGTCTGACGTCCCTCCTGGTTCCTGATCCCTGGCTTGTTCCTGACTCTACTGTTCTTGTTCCTGATTCCGTCTCGTCTGACTACTCGCTTTGGCTCCTGACTCGGCTCGTCTGACTACCAGCTCTGGTTTTGATTCCTGGCTTATTTGTCTTGTGGACTTTTTATTATTTTTTGCTATTAATAAAGGTCTGATTTCTGGCACCCTGACATTACGCAAGGACCATGAATCCTGATGTTGCTAATAATCCACCTTTACCTGCCATAATTTCCAGGATGGATGAACTGGATCACCACTTGGATCAATTTGCACTAGCCCTGCAAACCCTGTTGACTCGCACTGCACATTTGGACCAAAGTGTCCCGCAAGTTATGGCTGCTCCTGTTTCCGCTGCTGCACCTAGTCCTACCAGGAGCATGTCTTGTTCTACACCTCTACCTTAGCGATATGGAGGCGATCCTAATCAGTGCAGAGGGTTTTTGAACCAGGTGGGCATTAACTTTGAGATGTTACCTCAGGCGTTTCCCTCTGACAGAGCTAAGGTGGGATTTCTCATCTTGTTACTCTCTGACACAGCTCTTGCCTGGGCTAATCCCTTGTGGGAGACTAATAAACCTTTAATTTCAAATTACCCTGAATTTGTTGTCCCCTTTCGAAGGGTATCTGATGTTCCGGCTCGCTCCTCCTCTGCTGCTAAACGACTCATGTCCATTCAGCAAGGTACAAGATGTGTTGCTCAGTATGTCATTAAGTTCCGTACGCTTGCCGCAGAGGTAGGTTGGAACAATGAAGCCCTTGTTGCCGCCTTCTTTCATGGGCTCTCTGATCGATTAAAGATGAAGTTGCTGCCAGAGAGTTACCAGAAGATCTCGAAGCAGTGGTGTCTTTTTTTTATTCTAATTGACATCAGACTAAGTGAGAGGCCCTCTTTCAAAGAGCGCTTGTGGAAGCCTCCTGTTCAGTTGTCTGTGTTCATTCCCACCCATGCCTCCCTCTCCTCCCATGCCTCTTGGTCCCGAGTCACCAGGTACTGCTGAGCCGATGCAGTTGGGATTCACGTGTCTCTCCGCGGTGGAGAGGGCCTTTAGGAGGAGGGAGGGGCTCTGCCTCTATTGTGGGTTACAGGGCCACCTTTTAAAGTCTTGTCCTACACGGCCGGGAAATGCTCACACCTAAGGTCTTGTCGGGGGCAGACCTTGGGTGGTTTATCCTTGTTCCCGGAACCGCTGAAGGAAAAACCATTGGTCACGGTTGTCCTTTCTTGGATGGACTCCTCCATAGTCACCCAGGCTCTTGTTGACTCCGGTGCTGCATGCTATTTCATTGACAGTACTTTTGTATCAAAGCACTCCATTCCTGTTTTACCTCGGTCCATTCCGCTATTGAGGCCATTGATGGCAGGCCCCTTCAGCCCGCACCCGTTACTCATGAAACTGCTCTGTTATCCATGGTTGTTGGGGCTCTCCATTTTGAAACCCTCCAGTTCCAGGTGATAAGCTCTCCGCATTTTCCGGTTGTTCTGGGTTATACCTGGCTCCAAAAGCACAATCCCAGTCTCGACTGGCGCAGGTCTGAAATTTTGTCGTGGTCTCTGCAATGCATTTCCACTTGTCATGTTAAACCATTTAAAGTCTTGTGCACGTCTTCGGTATCTCAATTGCCAGAGGAGTACCGAGAGTTCCTAGACATTTTTGACAAGGTGCGTGCCGGTACGTTGCCTCCTCACCGGTCTTACGATTGTGTCATTGACCTGCAACCCGGAGCCATTTCTCTTTGGGGCCGAGTGTACCCTCTGTCTGTTGCAGAGAATTGTGCTATGGAGGAGTATGTTGCCGATGATCTGTCACGGGGATCATCCGCAAATCCTGCTCTCTGCAAGGGCTGGCTTCTTCTTTGTGAAGAAAAAGGGTGGCGAGTTAAGACCATGCATCGATTAATAGGGGTCTTAATTGTCTTACCATTAAGGATGCTTACCCTATTCTGCTCATTACGGAATTCTTTGACCTCCTCAAGGGAGCTACGGTCTTTACTAAACTTTATTTGAGAGGAGCGTACAATCTCGTTAGGATCAAGGAGGGCCACGAATGGAAAACAGCATTTAACACCAGGAGCGGGCATTATGAGTATCTTGTAATGCCCTTTGGCCTATGTAATGCTCCTGCTGTTTTCCAGGAATCTATTAATGATGTCCTACGAGATATGTTGCAACAGTGTGCTGTGGTGTACCTAGACGACATCCTCATAAACTCACCCACATTTGGGGCTCATCGTTCTGATGTTACACAGGTTCTTAGGAGAGTGAGAACAGCCTGTTTTGTAAACTCGAGAAATGTGAGTTCCATCAGACTCAAGTAACCTTCCTAGGTTATGTTATCTCCGTTGCAGGGTTCTACATGGATCCTGACAAGTTATCTGCAGTGGCTTCGCCCAGTTGGTCTTTGGTCTATTCAACGTTTTTTGGGGTTCGCCAATTACTATAGAAATTTTATTAAAAACTTTTCTTCCTTGGTCAAACCTATCACAGACATGACCCGTAAAGAGAATGATCCACTCCATTGGTCACCTACTGCCTTTAAGGCCTTTGATAGTCTTAAGACTGCCTTTGCTGCTGCTCCAGTTCTGGCTCATCCTAACCCTGTCCTGCCTTTCGTTCTTGAGGTCGATGCATCTGAGACTGGAGTAGGTGCCTGTAAGGAATCCATTCCATAAGTTACCTCTTTCCCTTCAGTCACCTGACTCCAGCCTTACCTGTACTTAAAGCATCATGTGACTGCAAACAGGTGCTTGATTATTATGTTTACTACCTGATGTTCGTAGCTGCTCTATTCCTTTCTATGCTAAGCTAACCTCATTTAGCTTTCTAGGATTACAAATTACCCGATCCAAGCCTGCACCATGGGAATACTTGTTAACAAACAAACTCTTATTGCGGTCATATCCGTACAACAACTAAGAAGAACAGTACCCCATAAGTCTTACTTGCGTGCACGCTTTAAGTGAAGTTACACCTTCATCTACAGTCTCTCATACAGACTTACCCGGCTCCCTCAGAGCAAACCGAAAACCGCTGACTCTCTGGAACGCTGCAGGCTAACCGGACTCCTCCCCCAAACCGCTCTCAGATAGCGGAGCTTGTATACAGACTGCGAACCTGCAGACATAGCATCAGGACCCTTTGCAGGGAGTTGTGCCTCTGAAAAGAACCATCTGTTGACTGGCGGTAAGCGCTGCTGCTATGCTAACCAGCTGAATCTGACCAGGTGCTGGAAACAGCTGTAATCTGTTACTATACAGACAGCAATATTCACAGGACACTCTTAGAGATATAACGCTACCGGGTGCAGTGTATACATTTGCTAAGTGAACTTCATTCGCTTCTGAAACATTTTGTGTTAAGCCATTTATTTTTTGTGACTGTCCACTCAATTATTATCAAGAACTATGTTGTTGTGAAGTTTTAACAACAACTTTGACTTTGTTAAATTGTTGCAAGACAAGCCTCTTCTCTGCAACTTATTTATTTATAAAACAACTTCACTGGAAGCAGCTTGGTCTATGCTGATCAATAGTCCATTTGCTAAAGTGATACACTTCCTTTCATTATAATATCTCTGCAGTTGTGATCCAGTTTTCATCCTGCACTAAAGCATTACAGTGCCCTCTTGTCTCAACCTCCTACGCCTGACAGTTCCTTGCATCCGTGTGGTTTCTTCTCTAAGAAATTGTCTCCAGCAAAGTGCAATTCTGAAATTGGCGACAGGGAATTACTGGCCATAATTTTGGCACTCAAAGAATGGAGGCATCTTCTCGAGGGTACTAGCATGCCAATGCTCATTCTTACTTACCACAAGAATTTAACTTATCTATCTGAAGCAAAACGTTTGTCGCCCGACAGGCCAAATGGGCGCTATTTTTGTCTCGGTTTAATTATGTGGTCTCCTACCTGCCTGGTAGTAAGAATGTTAGGGCTGATGCCCTCTCTCAACAATTTTCGCCTCTGTCCAAGGAGGAGTCTGTACCTACTCCAGTTATACCTCCTGACCATATTTTGGCTACCATATGTACTAATTTGACTTCTCCCTCATGGGAGGAGATCCTGGTTGGACAAACCAATGCACCTCCTGAGAAACCTAGTGGTAAGTGTTTTGTTCCTGAGAATCATTGAACTAAACTTTTGCACACTTGCCACTATCCTGAAGCCACAGGTCACCCAGGCAAGAACCAAATGATTTGGTCTGTCACTCGACAATTCTGGTGGCCAGGTCTTCGTTCTGATGTTGATGCGTATGTTGCCTCCTGCTCAGTTTGTGCACAGAATAATACTCCTCAACGTCTTCCTGTGGGTCTTCTTCAACCTATTGCGAATGGTGAGCGTCCTTAGACACATCTTTCCATGGACTTCATTGTCGAGCTCCCTGTTTCCATTGGCAATACTGTTATCCTTATGGTGGTTGACCGTTTTTCTAAAATGTCACATTGCATTCACTTGAAGAAGTTGCCTACCACTCAGGAGCTTGCTTTAATTTTTGCCCGGGAGGTCTTCCGTTTACATGGGTTACCCAAGGAGATAGTGTCGGACCGGGGTAGCCAGTTTGTCTCCAGATTTTGGTGTTCCTTTTGTGCTCAAATGGGGATCCAGCTTTCCTTTTCTTCTGCATATAACCCTCAATCCAATGGGGCTGCGGAATGGTCTAATCAAGCTCTGGAACAGTTCCTCTGTTGCTATGTCTCAGATCACCACAATAATTGGTCTGAACGTTTACCTTGGGCAAAGTTTGCTCATAATAGTGCTATTAATGCTTCCTCCAACTTATCCCCGTTCATGGCGAATTATGGGTTTCAACCATCCTTGTTACCCGATTCATTCATGTCTCAGGGTATTCCGACTTTGGAGGAGCATCTCCGGCAACTCCATTCTACGTGGGTGCAGATTCAGGATTGCCTTCATCATTCTATGTAGCGCCAAAAGTTCCAGGCTGATCGTAGGCGTTGGCCCGCGCCTTCCTACCAGGTTGGTGAGAGAGTTTTGGCTGTCCTCCCGCAACTTGAACCTTCGTGTGCCTTCCAATAAACTGGCTCTCCTTTATGTTGGTCCTTTTCGTATACTCTGACGGGTCAATCCTGTGGCCTACGCTCTTGACCTTCCTCCTGCAATGCGCATCTCCAATGTTTTTCATGTCTCCCTCTTGAAACCATTGGTTTGTAATCGGTTTACCACTGTGTTGCCTTGTCCCCGTCCTATCTTTGTTGACAACCATGAGGAGTATGAGGTCAGCACCATTATTGACTCTCGTATGTCCAGGGGCCGCGTACAGTATTTGGCTCACTGGAGGGTCTACGGTCCGGAGGAGCGTTCATGGGTTCCCTCCTCTGATGTTCATGCTCCCGCCCTCCTCCATGCCTTCCAAGCCCGTTTCCCCAATAAGGGTACTGTCAGGGTTTTTTTTCCCTGCTCTGTTTGCCATGTGCTGCTGGCAGCCATTTTACTCACCTCTCTTGCTGACTCTGGTGCATACTGTGTGATGCTGCTTATTTCCTGCACTTCCTTTTATGACCAGACTGGTGTACATCATCGGTGTGAGACAGGATGTAGTCTCAGAATTGTGATGTCTGTTCAGTATGCTTTGCCCTTGTGTTGTCTCAGACCTGTTTGTGAGAGCTCCTGTGTATTATTGTCTGACGTCCCTCCGGGTTCCTGATCACTGGCTTGTTCCTGACTCTGCTGTTCTCCTTGTTCCTGGTTCTGGCTCGTCTGACTATTCGCTTTGGCTCCTGACTCGGCTCATCTGACTATTCGCTTTGGCTCCTGACTTGGCTCGTCTGACTACCAGCTCTGGTTTTGATTCCTGGCTTATTTGTCTTGTGGACTTTTTATTATTTTTTGCTATTAATAAAGGTGTGATTATTCTTGCACTTCTCGTCTCAGTCTGATTCCTGGCACCCTCACAGGCGTAGAAGTGCTTGATTTAGTTTCATTTCTCAGAGCTGTTGTTTTGCAGTAATTTTTAACGTTGCTTTAAAAATTAAAGAGACAGTAATGTTTTTTTTGGCATTATTTCTGAAAGGGCTTATAATTGAATAAAGTTTTTTTTTTTTTTTTTTTTATTCATTGTGGGGAAAGATGGACCAAGAGGCCCCGCAAGATGTTACTTGTACTTTGTTTTGATGCAAATGTGGAACCACCATTCCCTTTTTGTTCCTCATGTATTGAGAGAACACTGCATTACAGGGATAGACTTTTTGAATCTGAGCCATCATTATCTAGGGCGGATGTTGTTCAGGGGTCCCCTGTTCAAGCTATACCTCAGCTTTCTCCTCAAGCGTCCCAATCCTTATCCTCTTCACATGCTGTGCCCTGCGTTTCTTCTTAGACTCCGATTGGAGTTTCATTGCAAGACATGGCTACACACATATCCTCTGCAGTATCTGAGGCTTTGTCTGCTTTTCCTATGTTGCAGGGGAAGCGCAAAAGGAAGTATAAGGTTTCTGATTCAGTTGTGGTTATGTCGACTGTTTCTTCTCATAAGTCTGAGGAGGAAGATACTTCTGTAGCATCTGAGGGTGATTCTGACAGTGTAATTCCTTCTTCTGATGCTGAGGTTGTTTCCTTCAGGTTTAAGCTAGAGCACCTCCGTTTGTTGCTTAAGGAGGTTTTGGCTACCTTGGATGACTCTGACACGACGGGCATAGTAACTCCTAAGAAGTCTAGTAAGCTTAATAAGTATTTTGATGTTCCTTCTACGGGGGAAGTGTTTCCTGTTCCAGACCGTGCTTCAGAGATTATTGCACGGGAGTGGTAGAAGCCTGGGATTCCCTTTTCCCCTTCTCCAGTTTTTAAGAAGATGTTTCCAATTGCTGATTCTTTTAAGGGGTCTTGGCAGATGGTTCCCAATTTCCACCTTGGCTAAGAGAACCTCTATTCCTATTGAGGATAGCTGTTCCTTTAAGGATCCTATGGATAAGAAGTTGGAGGCGTTGCTCAAAAGGATGTATGTTCACCAGGGGTTGCAATGGCAGCCTGTGGTGTGTATTGCTACCGTTACCAGTGCGGCAGCATATTGGTTTGATGCGTTGTCTGAGTCTATTCAGACAGATACTCGTCTTGAGGAGATTCAGGATAGGATCAAGGCTCTCAAGTTGGCCAATTCCTTTATTACGGATGTTTCCTTACAGGCCATCAAGTTGGGAGCAAAGATTTCTGGTTTTGCTGTACTGGCACGCAGAGCCTTATGGTTGAAATCCTGGTCTGCGGATGTGTCCTCTAAGTCTAAGCTTTTGACGATTCCTTAAAAGGGTATGACCTTGTTTGGGCTGGGTTTGGCTGAAATTATTTCTGATTTTACGGGAAGAAAGGGACATTCTCTCCCTCAGGATAAGAGAAATAAACTGAAGGGTCGCACGAGTAATTTTCGTTCCTTTCGAGACTTTTCTGGTAATCCTTCCTCTTCCAAGCAGGAACAGTCTAAGTCCTTCTGGATGCCCAATCAGTCTTGGAGCAAGGGGAAGCAATCTAAGAAGCCCGTTACTGACTCAAAGTCAGCATGAAGGTTCTGTCACCGATCCGGGAGTGGATCTTGTGGGGGGCAGACTTTCTTTTTTCGCTCAGGCTTGGGTTCAGGATGTCTCGGATCCCTGGGCGGTGGACATTGTGTCCCAGGGATACAAGCTAGAGTTCAAGACTTTTCCTCCCAGGGTCAGGTTCCTTCTCTCCAGGTTATCTGTAGACCAGATAAAGAGAGAGGTGTTCTTACATTGTGTTGAGGATCTTTCCGACATGTGAGTGATAGTTCCTGTTCCAGTTCAGGAGCAGGGTCTGGGATTCTATTCCAATCTGTTCGTTGTTCCCAAAAAAGAGGGAACTTCAGACCTATCTTAGATATCAAGAGTGTAAACAAGTTTCTCAGATTTCCGTCTTGAAGATAGACTATTAGTTCCATTCTTCCTTTGGTTCAGGAGGGACAGTTCATGACCATAGTGAATCTAAAGGATCCATATTTGCATATTCCCATCCACAGGGACCATCACAGGTTTCTGAGGTTTGCGTTTCTAGACAAACATTTCCATTCGGTCTTGCTACAGCTCCCAGAATTTTCTCAAAGGTCCCGAGAGCGTTGTTGTTGGTTCTCTGGTTGTGGGGTGTTATCTGGATTACATTCTGGTTCAGGCACCAACTTTTCAACTAGCAAACTCCCACACGGAGTTGTTGTTGTTGTCTTTTCTGCGCTCCCATGGATGGAAGGTGAATTTAGGAAAAAGTTCCTTGATTCCAGCTACAAGGGTGGTATTCTTGGGAACTATTATAGATTCTCTAGAAATTAAGATTTTTCTGTCAGAAGCAAGAAGAACAAAGATCTTCAACTCATGTCTTGCACTTCAGGCCTCTCTTCGGCCGTCAGTGGCTCAGTGTATGGAGGTAATTAGTCTGATGGTGTCAGCTATTTACATCATTCCATTTGCTCAGTTTCATCTCAGGCCTCTGCAGTTATGCAAGCTCAGTCAATGGAACGTAGATTATGCGGATCTGTCTCTGCGAATTGTTCTGGATCAGGCGACAAGAGATTCTCTTCCATGATGGTAGTCTCAGTATCTTCTCTCCCAGGGAACCTGCTTTCGCAGGCCTTCCTGGGTGATCGTGACCACGGATGCCAGTCTGCTGGGATGGGGAGCTGTCTGGGGCTCATTAAAGGCTCAGAGTCTTTGGACTCTGGAGGAGTTGGTTCCTCACATAAATATTCTAGAGCTGAGGGCAATCTTCAATGCTCTTCTTGCCTGGCCTCAGTTAGTTTTAGTCAAATTTATCAGGTTTCAGTCTGACAACATAACTTCAGTGGCTTACATCAATCATCAGGGAGGATCTCTGAGTTCCTTGGCCATGACAGAGGTAGTTAGGATTATTCAGTGGGTGGAGACCCGCAATTGCTGTCTGTCTGCAATCCACATCCCAGGGGTGGAAAATTGGGAAGCTGATTTTCTGAGCAGACAGACTTTTCATCCAGGGGAGTGGGAGCTTCATCCGGAGGTGTTTTCCAGTTTGATTCTCAGATGGAGACTGCCGGAGTTGGATCTCATGGCATCTCGTCAGAATGCCAAGCTTCTGAGTTACAGGTCGAGGTCAAGGGATCCTCAGGCTGTACTGAGAGATGCTCTGGCAGTTCCTTGAAATTTCTGTCTGGCTTATGCGTTTCCTCCATTTGCTCTGCTTCCTCGGGTCATTGCTAGGATCAGACAGGAGAGGGTGTCAGTGATTCTCATCACACGGACGTGGCCTTGCAGAATCTGGTATGCAGATCTGGTGAAGATGTCATCTCTTCCACCTTGGAGACTTCAGTTAAGGAAGGACCTTCTTTTTCAGGGGCCCTTCCTTTATCGAAATCTTGTTTCTCTGAAGCTGAGTGCTTGGAGATTGAACGCTTGATATTATCTAAGCGTGGTTTTTGAGACTATGATTCAGGCCTGTAAGCCTGTGACTAGAAAGATTTACTATAAGATATGGCGTAAATATCTGTATTGGTGTGAATCTAGAGGCTACTCTTGGAGTAGAGTTAGGATTCCTAGGATTTTGTCTTTTCTCCAGGAGGGCCTGGAGAAAGGTTTATCTGCAAGTACCTTGAATGGTCAAATTTCTGCGTTATCTATTTTGTTGCATAAGCGTCTGGTGGATGTGCCAGATGCTCAGTCTTTTTGTCAGGCCCTGGTTAGAATCCGGCCTATGTTTACATTTACTACTCCTCCTTGGAGTCTTAATTTGCTTCTTAGAGTTATTAAACAGGCTACGTTTGAGCCTATGCATTCTTTGGATATTAAGATGCTATCCTTCAGCTCGAAGAGTTTCGGAGCTTTCAGCGTTAGTGTGAATCTCCTTTCCTTATTTTTCATTCCGATAAGGTAGTACTGTGTACTGCTTTAGGTTTCCTTCCCAAGGTGGTTTTGGATAGGAATATTAATCAAGAGATTGTTGTTCCTTCCTTGTGTCCTAATACTTCTTCTCATAAGGAGCGTTTGTTGCACAACCTGGATGTGGTGCATGCGTTAAAGTTTTATTTGCAGGCGACTAAGGATTTTCGCCAGTCTTCTTCTTTATTTCTTGTTTTTTCTGGGAAGTGCAAGGGTCAGAAAGCTACGGCTACTTCTCTTTCTTTTTGGTTGAGTGTTATTTGCTTGGCGTATGAGACTGCTGGACAGCAGCCTCCTGAGAAAATCACCGCTCATTCCACGAGGACTATTTCTTCTTCTTGGGCCTTCAAAATGGAGCGTCTGTGGAACAGATTTGCAAGGCTGCAACTTGGTCATCTTTACATACTTTTTCTAAATTTTTCAAATTTGATACTTTTGCTTCGGCTGAGGCTTCTTTTGGGAGAAAGGTTCTTCAAGCAGTGGTGCCTTCTGTTTAGGTTTGCTGTCTTCTCCCTCCCTTATCATCCGTGTCCTCTGGCTTGGGTATTGATTCCCAACAGTAATTATGATGATCCGTGGACTCACTGTGTCATTAGACAGAAAACAAAATTTATGCTTACCTGATAAATTTATTTATTTCTTGACACGGTGAGTCCACGGCCCGTCCTGTATTTGTCAGACAGTTTATTTTCCCATAAACCTAAGGCACCTCTGCACATTATATTACTTCTTTCTCCTTTCCCTTTGGTTGAATGACTGGGGATTGTGGGTAAGGGACTGGTATTTAACAGCTTTGCTGTGGTGCTCTTTGCCTCCTCCTACTGGTCAGGAGTGATATTCTCAACATGAATTATGATAATCCGTGGACTCACTGTGTCAAGAAAGAAAGAAATTTATCAGGTAAACATAAATTTAGTTTTTTATATATTCGTATTGTTTTGCACTTATTCTTGTATTCACTTTAAAGTTGCACTTTTTATTCAGCACATATTATCAGTGCTTATTACTAGTGCTTATTTTATCTAGGTTTTCATCATTTTTTGAAGTGTTATTATTTAT
>NC_069502.1:547306099-547316099 GCF_027579735.1 Bombina bombina | reverse complement strand
GTCTAATGACATCAACACCCTATATCAGGTGTGCATAATTATTAGGCAACTTCCTTTCCTTTGGCAAAATGGGTCAAAAGAAGGACTTGACAGGCTCAGAAAAGTCAAAAATAGTGAGATATCTTGCAGAGGTATGCAGCACTCTTAAAATTGCAAAGCTTCTGAAGCATGATCATCGAACAATCAAGCGTTTCATTCAAAATAGTCAACAGGGTCGCAAGAAGCGTGTGGAAAAACCAAGGCGCAAAATAACTGCCCATGAACTGAGAAAAGTCAAGCGTGCAGCTGCCAAGATGCCACTTGCCACCAATTTGGCCATATTTCAGAGCTGCAACATCACTGGAGTGCCCAAAAGCACAAGGTGTGCAATACTCAGAGACATGGCCAAGGTAAGAAAGGCTGAAAGACGACCACCACTGAACAAGACAAACAAGCTGAAACGTCAAGACTGGGCCAAGAAATATCTCAAGACTGATTTTTCTAAGGTTTTATGGATTGATGAAATGAGAGTGAGTCTTGATGGGCCAGATGGATGGGCCCATGGCTGGATTGGTAAAGGGCAGAGAGCTCCAGTCCGATTCAGACACCAAGGTGGAGGTGGAGTACTGGTTTGGGCTGGTATCATCAAAGATGAGCTTGTGGGGCCTTTTCGGGTTGAGGATGGAGTCAAGCTCAACTCCCAGTCCTACTGCCAGTTTCTGGAAGACACCTTCTTCAAGCAGTGGTACAGGAAGAAGTCTGCATCCTTCAAGAAAAACATGATTTCTCTTGTTAAATGTGTTCAGT
This sequence comes from Bombina bombina, assembly GCF_027579735.1. NCBI lineage: Eukaryota > Metazoa > Chordata > Amphibia > Anura > Bombinatoridae > Bombina > Bombina bombina. The sequence goes on along the minus strand of NC_069502.1, from coordinate 547,315,313 downwards.
CCACGGGTCATCCATTACTTATGGGATATATTCTCCTTCCCAACAGGAAGTTGCAAGAGGATCACCCAAGCAGAGCTGCTATATAGCTCCTCCCCTCACATGTCATACCCAGTCATTCTCTTGCAACCCTCAACAAAGAAGGAGGTCGCGAGAGGAGCTGGAGTTTTTACTTAACTATTCTTCAATCAAAAGTTTGTTATTTTAAATGGCACCGGAGTGTGCTGTTTTTCTATCTCAGGCAGTATTTGGAAGAAGAAACTGTCTGCGTTTTTTTTCTATGATCTTAGCAGGCGTAACTAAGATCCACTGGCTGTTCTCGACATTCTGAGGAGTGGGGTAACTTCAGAAACTGGGAATAGCATGCGGGGTCCTCCGCAAATGAGGTATGTGCAGTACATTATTTTCTGGGAATGGAATTGACTAAGAAAATACTGCTGTTACCGTATGATGTAAGTACAGCCTTAAATGCAGTAGTGGCGACTGGTATGTATGCGCAGTCGAGTTATTTTCTAGGGACTAGAATTTGACTGAGAAAATACTGTTAAAACTGAAATAATACTTAAGCCTTATCTGCAGTGGTAGCGACTGGTAGCAGGCTTAGTGATAACTTTGCATGACATTGGAAAATGTTGTTTTTTAATAAAACGTTTACTGGCATGTTATTCGTTTTTGTGAGGTACTTTGGCGATAAATCTCTTTGGGCATGATTTTTTTCCACATGGCTAACATATATTTTCTGCATGGAAACCGTTATATCAGGGCTCCCACTGTTGTAATAGGAGTGGGAGGGACCTTGTTTTAGCGCCTTGTTGCGCAGTTAAAATTCTAGCACAGTCTTCCTGCTTCTTCCTCCTTGATCCAGGACGTCTCTAGAGAGCTCAGGGGTCTGCAAAATTCATTTTTGAGGGAGGTAAGTAGTCACAGCAGATCTGTGACAGTGTGTTTGACTGATTAAAAGCGTTAAATCTTAATTGATATCCGTTTTGGGTATTGAGGGGTTAATCATCCTTTTGCTAATGGGTGCAATCCTCTGCTAATAATACACTTCTTGTTAAGAATTGTTTAATTATATCTGTATTTTTGAAGCGCTGCAGCGTTTTTTATATTGCTTGTAAACTTATTGAAAGTGATTTCCAAGCTTGCTAGTTTCATTGCTAAGTCTGTTTAAACATGTCTGATTCAGAGGAAACTGTTTGTTCATCATGTTCAAAAGCCAATGTGGAGCCCAATAGAACGATGTGTACCAATTGTATTGATATTGCTTTGAATAAAAGTCAATCTGTACCGATAGAGAAACTATCACCAGACAACGAGGGGGAAGTTATGCCGCCTAACTCTCCTCACGTGTCAGTACCTGCGTCTCCCACTCGGGAGATGTGTAAGATTGAGACGCCAAGTACATCTAGGCCCTTACAAATCACTTTACATGATATGGCTAATGTTATGAAAGAAGTATTATATAATATGCCCGAATTAAGAGGCAAGCGCGATAGCTCTGGGTTAAGGACAGAGCGCGCTGATGACACGAGAGCCATGTCTGATACTGCGTCACAATTTGCAGAGCATGAGGACGGTGAGCTTCATTCTGTCGGTGACGGTTCTGATCCGGGGAGACCGGATTCAGAAATTTCAAATTTTAAATTTAAGCTTGAGAACCTCCGTGTGTTACTAGGGGAGGTGTTAGCGGCTCTGAATGATTGCGACACGGTGGCAATTCCAGAGAAAATGTGTAAGTTGGATAGATACTATGCGGTACCGGTGTGTACTGACGTCTTTCCTATACCAAAAAGACTTACAGAAATTATTAGTAAGGAGTGGGATAGACCCGGTGTGCCTTTTTCCCCTCCCCCGATATTTAGAAAAATGTTTCCTATAGACGCCACCACACAAGACTTATGGCAGACGGTCCCTAAGGTGGAGGGAGCAGTTTCTACTTTAGCCAAACGTACCACTATCCCGGTGGAGGATAGCTGTGCTTTCTCAGATCCAATGGATAAAATATTAGAGGGTTATCTTAAGAAAATGTTTGTTCAACAGGGTTTTATATTGCAGCCTCTTGCATGCATTGCGCCTGTCATGGCTGCAGCGGCATTCTGGTTTGAGTCTCTGGAAGAGGCGATTCGCACAGCGCCATTGGATGAGGCTTTGAGCAAAGTTAGAACCCTTAAACAAGCTAATGCGTTTGTTTGAGATGCCGTAGTACATTTAACCAAACTTACGGCTAAAAATTCCGGATTCGCCATACAGGCGCGCAGAGCGCTCTGGCTTAAATCCTGGTCAGCGGATGTAACTTCCAAATCTAAGCTACTTAACATTCCTTTCAAAGGGCAGACCTTATTCGGGCCCGGCTTGAAGGAAATTATTGCTGACATTACGGGAGGTAAGGGCCACGCCCTTCCTCAGGACAGGGCCAAACCAAAGGCCAAACAGTCTAATTTTTGTGCCTTTCGTAACTTCAAGGCAGGAGCAGCATCAACTTCCTCCGCTCCAAAACAGGAAGGAACTACTGCTCGTTACAGACAGGGTTGGAAAGGCAACCAGTCATGGAACAAGGGCAAGCAGGCCAGAAAGCCTACTCCCGCCCCTAAGACAGCATGAAGACAGGGCCCCCTATCCGGAGACGGATTTAGTGGGGGGCAGACTTTCTCTCTTCGCCCAGGCTTGGGCAAGAGATGTGCAGGATCCCTGGACGTTGAAGATTATATCTCAGGGATACCTTCTGGATTTCAAAACCTCTCCTCCACAAGGGAGGTTCCATCTGTTGAGGTTATCAACAAACCTAGTAATGAGAGAGGCATTTCTACAATGTGTACAAGACCTCTTAGTCATGGGAGTGATCCACTCAGTTCCGCGATCGGAACAGGGACAAAGATTTTACTCAAATCTATTTGTGGTTCCCAAAAAAGAGGGAACCTTCAGACCAATCTTGGACTTAAAGATCTTAAACAAATTCCTAAGGGTACCATCGTTAATGATGGATACCATTCGAACCATCCTACCCATGATCCAAGAGGGTCAATATATGACCACAGTGGACTTAAAGGATGCTTACCTTCACATACCGATTCACAAAGATCATTATCAGTACCTAAGGTTTGCCTTTCTAGACAGGCATTACCAGTTTGTAGCTCTTCCCTTCGGGTTAGCCACGGCCCCGAGAATTTTTACGAAGGTTCTGGGCTCACTTCTGGCGGTACTAAGACCACGAGGCATAGCGGTGGCTCCGTACCTAGACGACATTCTGATACAAGCGTCAAGTTTTCAGAATGCAAAGTCTCATACAGAGATAGTTCTAGCTTTTCTGAGGTCGCATGGGTGGAAAGTGAACGTGGAAAAGAGTTCTCTGTTACCACTCACAAGAGTTCCCTTTCTAGGGACTCTTATAGATTCTGTAGAGATGAAGATTTACCTGACGGAGTCCTGGTTATCAAAGATTCTCAATGCTTGCCGTGTCCTTCATTCCATTCCAAGCCCATCAGTAGCTCAGTGCATGGAGGTAATCGGCTTAATGGTCGCGGCAATGGACATAGTGCCATTTGCGCGCCTGCATCTCAGACCGCTGCAACTATGCATGCTCAGTCAATGGAACGGGGATTACTCAGATCTGTCCCCTTTGCTAAATCTGGACCAGGAGACCAGAGATTCTCTTCTCTGGTGGTTGTCACCGGTTCATCTGTCCAAAGGAATGACCTTTCGCAGACCAGATTGGACGATTGTAACAACGGATGCCAGCCTTCTAGGCTGGGGAGCAGTCTGGAATTCCCTGAAGGCTCAGGGATCGTCGACTCAGGAGGAGAAACTCCTTCCAATAAACATTCTAGAATTGAGAGCAATATTCAATGCTCTTCTAGCTTGGCCTCAGTTAGCAAAACTGAGGTTCATCAGATTTCAGTCGGACAATATCACGACACTGGCTTACATCAATCATCAATGGGGAACCAGGAGTTCCCTAGCGATGTTGGAAGTCTCGAAGATAATTCGCTGGGCAGAGTCTCACTCTTGCCACCTGTCAGCGATTTACATCCCAGGCATGGAGAACTGGGAGGCGGATTTCCTAAGTCGCCAGACTTTTCATCTGGGAGAGTGGGAACTTCACCCGGAGGTATTTGCTCAACTGATTCGTCGTTGGGGCAAACCGGATCTGGATCTCATGGCATCTCGCCAGAACGCGAAGCTTCCTTGTTACGGATCCAGGTCCAGGGACCCGGGAGCGGTGCTGGTAGATGCATTAGCAGCCCCTTGGGTTTTCAACATAGCTTATGTGTTTCCACCATTTCCGTTGCTACCTCGACTGATTGCCAGGATCAAACAGGAGAGGGCATCGGTAATTCTGATAGTGCCTGCGTGGCCACACAGGACCTGGTATGCAGACCTAGTGGACATGTCGTCCTGTCCACCATGGTCTCTACCTCTGAGGCAGGACCTTCTAATTCAGGGTCCTTTCAACCATCCAAACCTAATTTCTCTGAGGCTGACTGCCTGGAAATTGAACGCTTGATTCTATCAAAGCGTGGGTTTTCGGATTCGGTTATTGATACATTAATACAGGCTCGGAAACCTGTGACCAGAAAAATTTACCATAAAATATGGCGTAAATATTTATATTGGTGCGAATCCAAGAGTTACTCATGGAGTAAGGTTAGGATTCCTAGGATATTGGCTTTTCTACAAGAGGGTTTAGAAAAGGGTTTATCCGCTAGTTCGCTAAAGGGACAGATTTCCACTCTGTCTATTATTTTACACAAACGTCTGGCAGAGAATCCAGACGTCCAGGCTTTTTGTCAGGCTTTGGCTAGAATTAAGCCTGTGTTTAAAGCTGTTGCTCCTCCGTGGAGCTTAAACTTGGTTCTTAAAGTTCTTCAGGGTGTTCCGTTTGAACCCCTTCATTCCATTGATATTAAGCTTTTATCTCGGAAAGTTTTGTTTTTGATGGCTATTTCCTCGGCTCACATTGTGATTCTCCTTATCTGATCTTTCATTCAGACAAGGTAGTACTGCGTACTAAACCTGGGTTTTTACCTAAGGTTGTTTCTAACAGGAATATCAATCAAGAGATTGTTGTTCCATCATTATGTCCTAATCCTTCTTCAAAGAAGGAACGTCTTTTGCATAATCTAGACGTGGTCCGTGCTCTGAAGTTCTACTTACAGGCAACTAAAGATTTTAGACAAACTTCTTCTCTGTTTGTCGTTTACTCTGGACAGAGGAGAGGTCAAAAGGCTTCGGCTACCTCTCTCTCTTTTTGGCTTCGTAGCATAATACGTTTAGCCTATGAGACTGCTGGACAGCAGCCTCCTGAAAGAATTACAGCTCATTCCACTAGAGCTGTGGCTTCCACCTGGGCCTTTAAGAATGAGGCCTCTGTTGAACAGATTTGCAAGGCTGCAACTTGGTCTTCACTTCATACTTTTTCCAAATTTTACAAATTTGACACTTTCGCTTCTTCGGAGGCTGGTTTTGGGAGAAAGGTTCTACAGGCAGTGGTTCCTTCTGTTTAATGTTCCTGCCTTGTCCCTCCCATCATCCGTGTACTTAGCTTTGGTATTGGTATCCCATAAGTAATGGATGACCCGTGGACTGAACACACTTAACAAGAGAAAACATAATTTATGCTTACCTGATAAATTTATTTCTCTTGTAGTGTGTTCAGTCAACGGCCCGCCCTGTCTTTTTAAGGCAGGTTCTAAATTTTAAAATTATAACTCCAGTCACCACTGCACCTTATAGTTTCTCCTTTCTCGTCTTGTTTCGGTCGAATGACTGGATATGACAAGTGAGGGGAGGAGCTATATAGCAGCTCTGCTTGGGTGATCCTCTTGCAACTTCCTGTTGGGAAGGAGAATATATCCCATAAGTAATGGATGACCCGTGGACTGAACACACTACAAGAGAAATAAATTTATCAGGTAAGCATAAATTATGTTTTTCATGCAGGACAATGCTCCATCACACGCGTCCAAGTACTCCACAGCGTGGCTGGCAAGAAAGGGTATAAAAAGAAGAAAATCTAATGACATGGCCTCCTTGTTCACCTGATCTGAACCCCATTGAGAACCTGTGGTCCATCATCAAATGTGAGATTTACAAGGAGGGAAAATAGTACACCTCTCTGAACAGTGTCTGGGAGGCTGTGGTTGCTGCTGCACGCAATGTTGATGGTGAACAGATCAAAACACTGACAGAATCCATGGATTGCAAAGCTTCTGAAGCATGATCATCGAACAATCAAGCGTTTCATTCAAAATAGTCAACAGGGTCGCAAGAAGCGTGTGGAAAAACCAAGGCGCAAAATAACTGCCCATGAACTGAGAAAAGTCAAGCGTGCAGCTGCCAAGATGCCACTTGCCACCAGTTTGGCCATATTTCAGAGCTGCAACATCACTGGAGTGCCCAAAAGCACAAGGTGTGCAATACTCAGAGACATGGCCAAGGTAAGAAAGGCTGAAAGACGACCACCACTGAACAAAACACACAAGCTGAAACGTCAAGACTGGGCCAAGAAATATCTCAAGACTGATTTTTCTAAGGTTTTATGGACTGATGAAATGAGTGAGTCTTGATGGGCCAGATGGATGGGCCCGTGGCTGGATTGGTAAAGGGCAGAGAGCTCCAGTCCGACTCAGACGCCAGCAAGGTGGAGGTGGAGTACTGGTTTGGGCTGGTATCATCAAAGATGAGCTTGTGGGGCCTTTTCGGGTTAAGGATGGAGTCAAGCTCAACTCCCAGTCCTACTGCCAGTTTCTGGAAGACACCTTCTTCAAGCAGTGGTACAGGAAGAAGTCTGCATCCTTCAAGAAAAACATGATTTTCATGCAGGACAATCCTCCATCACACGCGTCCAAGTACTCCACAGCGTGGCTGACAAGAAAGGGTATAAAAGAAGAAAATCTAATGACATGGCCTCCTTGTTCACCTGATCTGAACCCCATTGAGAACCTGTGGTCCATCATCAAATGTGAGATTTACAAGGAGGGAAAACAGTACACCTCTCTGAACAGTGTCTGGGAGGCTGTGGTTGCTGCTGCACGCAATGTTGATGGTGAACAGATCAAAACACTGACAGAATCCATGGATGGCAGGCTTTTGAGTGTCCTTGTAAAGAAAGGTGGCTATATTGGTCACTGATTTGTTTTTGGTTTTTTTTTGAATGTCAGAAATGTATATTTGTGAATGTTGAGATGTTATATTGGTTTCACTGGTAAAAATAAATAATTGAAATGGGTATATATTTGTTTTTTGTTAAGTTGCCTAATAATTATGCACAGTAATAGTCACCTGCACACACAGATATCCCCCTAAATAGCTATAACTAAAAACAAACTAAAAACTACTTCCAAAACTATTCAGCTTTGATATTAATGAGTTTTTTGGGTTCATTAAGAACATGGTTGTTGTTCAATAATAAAATTAATCCTCAAAAATACAACTTGCATAATAATCCTGCACTCCCTGTATATTTATTTTAGAAATGTACTTATCCATACATTTATACAGATACATTTGAATCAACTTTGAGTAATTAGCTGACATATGGTAGTACCTATGCATGCGCAAGTGTCATATATTCTTATAATCAAACATAGGTAATCTGAGTCATCAGGTGAGTAGATGTTCTATGTGTTAAAAATGGGGGTTGGTAGAATAGTTGTTTGAATGTACAGCTAAATGTTTAGGATATTAAGGGACATAAAAGTACAAATTAAACTTCCATGGATCATACATTACAATTGTAAGACTTTTCTGTTTACTTCTGTTATCAAATGTACTTGTTTTTTGTATCTTTTGTTGCAAAGCATAGCTAGGTGCTGGTTTTAGCTGGTAATTGGTGGCTGCACACATATGTCTCTTGTCATTGCCTCACCAGATGTATTCAGCTTGGTATCATTAGTACATCGCTGGAGTTATCTATCTTTGCCGCGGTTAGACACATTTATTTGCAATCAATAGAATAATAATAAAATACTCTATACTGTTTTAGAGCTTCTTTTTACTCTTCTGTCCCTTTATGTAAAGTTCTGCAAATTTTCCTGGTTTTGGCGTCTAAAATATTGAACTTGTGATAGTGGAGGTTGCTATAGTGGTCTAATAGTAGTGCCACACTGGTTGTTAGGCAATAGTAACCCTTCCACTGCAATTAAATCTTGCCTTTAGAAAAAGTATAGGATTAATGATGATTTTCTTATCAGCTCCTAAAACAAAGTGGACAGTTAGAATCATGTTATTTCTAACAGGCATTATATTTAATTATAATTAAACTAGTCCTAAAGCCTGTGTACACGGGCCAATTTTTGCAGTACAGTGGTTCCACCCCTTGCTCTCTCTCTACCCCCCCCCCTCTCTTCTGCTCTCTCTCTCTCCCCCTCTCTTTTCCTCCCTCTTTTGCGCTCTCTTTCCCCCTCTTTGCGCTCTCCCCCCTCTCTTTTGCTCTCTCTCTCTCCCCCTCTATTTTGATTTCTCTCTCTTCCTCTTTTGCTCTCTCTCCCCACCTTTCTTTTGCTTTCTCTCCCCCTCTCTTTTGCTTTCTCTCCCCCTCTCTTTTGCTCTCTCTCCCCCTCTTTTGCGCTCTCTCTCCCCCTCTTTTGCGCTCTCTCTCCCCCTCTTTTGCTCTCTCTCTCCTCCTTCTTTTACTCTTTCTCTCCTCTCTTTTGCTGTCTCTCTCCTCTCTTTTGCGCTCTCTCTTCTCTCTTTTGCTCTCTCTCCCCTCTTTTGCTCTCTATCTCCCCTCTTTTGCTCTCTATCTCCCCAATTTAGATCTCTCTCTCTCTCTCCTTTCTTTTGTTCTCCCTCCCCCTCTGTTTTGCTCTCTTTATCTCCCCTTTTTTGATCTCTCTCCCTTTTCTTTTGCTCTCCCTCCCCCTCTCTTTTGCTGTATCTCTCCCTCTCTTTTGCTGTATCTCTGCCTCTCTTTTGCGCTCTCTCTCTCCCCCTCTCTTTTGCGCTCTCTCTCTCTCCCCCTCTCTTTTGCGCTCTCTCTCTCTCCCCCTCTCTTTTGCACTCTCTCTCTCCCCCCTCTCTTTTGCGCTCTCTCTCTCCCCCCTCTCTTTTGCGCTCTCTCTCTCCCCCCTCTCTTTTGCGCTCTCTCTCCCCCCTCTCTTTTCCCTCTCTCTCTCCCCTCTCTTTTCCCTCTCTCTCTCCCCCTCTCTTTTGCGCTCTCTCTCTCCCCCTCTCTTTTGCGCTCTCTCTCTCCCCCTCTCTTTTGCGCTCTCTCTCTCCC
>NC_069502.1:547246099-547301099 GCF_027579735.1 Bombina bombina | reverse complement strand
TTTTAATTTTTCTTTTTTCAGTGTTTTTTTTTTTTTTAGATTAGGGTTGTTTTTTTTTTTTTTTTTTGGGCAGCAAAAGAGCTAAATGCTCTTTGGGGGGGTTGAGTGTTTTTTGAACGAAAAAGATCTGATTAATTTTAGGGCAATGCCCTACAAAGGGGCATATAGTTCTATGTTTCTACTTTACTGTTAAGAATAGGTATTTTTATTTTGGGGTGTGGGGTGTTTTTTTTTGGGGGGGGGGTGAATAGGCAGAACTCTTGTAATTTGTGGTAATTCTCTATTTTTTCTAATGTTAGGTTATTTTTATTTTATTTATTTTTTTTAAATGTTTTTTTTTTATGGTAAGGTTAGTTTTTTTATTTTTACAATAATGAGTTTCATGCACCTTTAAAAAAAAATGTTACCCTGTGTTATGAGTTTATAGGATACTGATTAAATGTATTTTTAAACCCCCCCCCCCCAAAAAAAAAGCTGCACTTGTTCTTTCACTGTAAAATCTTTTTCTGTATTCAGAAAATGCATAAAGCAGAAGTTAGTAGCGAGAAATAGGAAATTTGTAACTGCTGCCTTAAGTTATTGTAGATTGATGACAGTGACTGAAAGCCATCCTAGGTTACACATGAACAGGCAACCTGTTTGTTTCGACCACCTACATTGTGAAATTATTCTGGCGCATTATTGCGTTAAGAACCAGCTCTCTGGAATAATGGACACCTTGTTTAACAGGTACTTATCAGCACTTTTCTGCTTTTTACAGGCTGTAATCTTCTTTAGAGCCATCAAATCAGCAAGGGTTAGTGTTTTAATTTTGTAATACAATCTTTTTCTTTATGAAAAAGCTACTGTCTCAAGCACCTTCCACATTTTTTGCTTTTATGAAGATTTGAAGCATAGCAATGGACTGTAACGAAAGGATGGGTACTATTTAGTCATTATATTAATGACGATTAAGGAATGGAATCTCCAGGGAAAAAGCTGTTGTGCATTGCAGGCCACACAGACAGCTGAAAGATAAGACCAAGCATTGTAAACTGAGTACATTATTTTGCTCAGTTCTCTGGGATAGATATTTGCAGGTAGTTTCTTATTGTTGATATTTTGTAGATATCAACAGTTTTAAAATATAAGCAATGATGCATATTGGGACTAGAGAAATCCTAACTCGAAGTTTGATCATTTATGTGCATGCACATGAAATGACATAATAAAAAAATCACTTCTCAGACAGTTGTGAAAGGCTTTTCTATGTGAACAGGATTCCACAAAAGCAAAATGTTAGCTATAGTGTGTAATGAATGGAGCCTTTTACTGAGCTGTATTGTACTTTCAAAGTTCATCAACCTTGCACAAACTGCAATTCAAATCATTTACTGATAAAATAAACTGGGTTGTGTAATACCAGAGCTAACTCAGTGAATAAATAGCTATGTATGTCACTGGCACTTGTTTAAATACAATGATGTTTTATTGCATAAGCAGCTAAGGTTCCCATAGGAATATGATATTTAAAAATTGTATTTGTTCCACCAAAACAATTTTTTCTTAAATCTATTACTTGTTTGTTTTTAAAAAAAAAAATCTATATAGGTAGATCCCTGCACTTTGTTACTTTCGCTTTAATAAGCACTTTATACTTACCAATGTTGATTGCTGCTGTTTTTATATACAGTACATAGAAAAAAGCAGAGTGCAAATAAGCCTGGACTGTCCTGTTAAATATTTGAGCCTGACAACCCTATCCACCAAGTTCATGGTACACTTGGAAGATGAGGGTGGTTTCCTATATCCTTGTACAGTGCTTTGGAAAACGCATTGGAATGGATGTTAAAGTGAATATTATTAATTGAAAGCCTTTTGTTGTTGCATAGGTCAACCCAGTGCATAGTATACTCTGAGGATGGCGTTTTCCTATCTACTTGTGATTACTATGGAAATATAACAAAAATTGTTACGTAGAGCTGGCAATTTATAAACTTGTTTGTACACTTTGCAGATATTTTCATCTTTATTTGTTATTATAACCTGGATTAGCGAATAATTGGAATATGTGCTATACATTTTAATATATTGGGAAATACAATCCTGTAATGGGCTAATATTGTTTATGAGCAAATAAGTCCAATGATACTTTATCTATAAATAACACTTTTTCTTTCTTATGACACAGTGAGTCCAGGGGATCATCAATTACTGTTGGGAATATCACTCCTGGCCAGCAGGAGGAGACAAAGAGCACCACAGCAAAGCTGTTAAAGTGATGGTAAATTTTGAACGTTTAATTGATCAAGTAATAATCTTCGTTATTATCACCTAAATCGCCAAGTTTTAAAAAAAAATCTTATTCCTAAATATAATAAAATTGAGTTTTACTTACAGAGCGTTATCGCCGTGGACTCACGGTGTCATAAGAAAGAAAACAAAATGTATGCTTACCTGATAAATTTATTTCTTGACATGTCCATGGCCCTCCCTTTTTTCAGACAGTTTTTGTTATATAAACCTCAGGCGCCTCTGCACCTTGTGTTATTTCCTTTTTCTTCTTTCCTACGGTCGAATGACTGGGGTTTGTGGGAAGGGAAGTGATACTTAACAACTTTGCTTTGGTGCTCTTTGCCTCCTCTTGCTGGCCAGGAGTGATATTCCCAACAGTAAGTGATGATCCTGTGGACTCACTTTGTCAAAGAAATACATTTATCAGGTAAGCATACATTTTGTTATCATATACATAAAACCTGGGAGTGCTAAAATTAATTACTTTTTAATATTGATTTGTTATTTTGTTATTTTTGTAATTTCTTCTATAAGGTACGATGAGTCCACAGATTCATCCTTTACTTGTGGGATATTATCCTCCTGCTAACAGGAAGTGGCAAAGAGCACCACAGCAGAGCTGTCTATATAGCTCCTCCCTTAGCTCCACCCCCAGTCATTCTCTTTGCCTACTCTAAGTACTAGGAAGGGTAAAGTGAAAGAGGTGATAAAATATTAGTTTTTAATTTCTTCAAGCAAGAGTTTTTTTGTTTTAAATGGTACCGGTGTGTACTATTTACTCTCAGGCAGGAGATGGATGAAGACTTCTGCCTGGAGGATGATGATCTTAGCATTTGTAACTAAGATCCAGTGTTGTTCCCACAGAGGCTAAGGGGTACAAGAAACTTCAGTGTGAGGAACGTTTTCATGCTATATCGTAGTGAGGTATGTTCAGTCATTTTTTCTGGACAGACTGTGTATTTCAGAAAGGCTGACAGTATCCCCATGAGGGTAAGGGTAAGCAGTAATCCTAAGAGCTATAGACAGACATTACTAAGCTTGCATAAGGGGCTAATTAAAAATGGTTGACACTGAGTTTTGAATGTTTGTGGGCAAACGTTTTCTGAACTGGGAGTGCTGTTAACGTTTTGTGGGCAATAATGTTTTTTGGGCAACTTTTATAGAACCCACATTTAAAGGATGAATCCGTGGACTCGTCGTACCTTATAGAAGAAAAGTAAATTTATGCTTACCTGATAAATTAATTTCTTCTATGGTACGACGAGTCCACGGCCTGCCCTGTCATTTTAAGACAGATTATATTTTTTTATTTTAAACTTCAGTCACCTCTGCACCTTTTAGTTTCTCCTTTTTCTTCCTGTAACTTCGGTCGAATGACTGGGGGTGGAGCTAAGGGAGGAGCTATATAGACAGCTCTGCTGTGGTGCTCTTTGCCACTTCCTGTTAGCAGGAGGATAATATCCCACAAGTAAAGGATGAATCCGTGGACTCGTCGTACCATAGAAGAAATTAATTTATCAGGTAAGCATACATTTACTTTTTTTGGTATAAATGGCTGTGTTTGTGTAAATGAGGTGTCTCTTGCCTTTTCTTACATTTTCCGTTAAATGTGTGTGCTCTTATATTCTATTCAATATATTGGTTAGCAGTGTCTTCCTCATTAACTTGTTTAAAGGGACATGAAACCCAAATTTTTCTTTCATGACTCAAATAAAGGGTATAATTTTAAACAACTTTCCAATTTACTTTTATTATCTAATTTGCTTTGTTATCTTGGTATTATGTCCCTTTAATATTATTTGAATGATAGTTGTTTGGTATGGCACTTCCTGTTTATTTGATATTTCACATAAGGAATGACATTAACTCATGCAGTGTCAAAAAAACTTTCATATGTTTACTTGCAAAAAGTACCCCAAGTGTGTGCGTGTAATAAAACTTTATTAAAATTTTAAATAACTTTATTAAAATAATAATATAAACTTACCTATAGACAGCTTCAGGTAAACCTATATGGGTAGGAAAAAACATCTAATGCCTTTTTGGTTTAAAGATAAGCCAGATCACAGACTAACTGAGGTACACTCAATTAAACATATTATAATATTAAAAATGTACATGTGATGATTGGGATACTATATATATCATTTGTAAAAGTTTGTTTACATACAAAATCTATCTAAATTCTTTCACAAACATATTGAGAAATATTTTTTAAAAATCCCCCCCCCCCCATATTATCCTATCATAAGCTTTTTTTTTTTTTTAACATTAATTTCTGACTTGCTACACTGATTTCTAACCATTTACAGTTGGCAAAAAGGGATGTTATGATAGTGTCTTATTGGAAAAATCTGAAAGCCTTTATATGTTTGAAAGTGATATAAATCAGATTTGTGAACTATCTTGTTCTATAATACTTGGCAAGAAATATTTACTCTCCAATTACTGGAGAAAAGAAAAAAGTGACCTGTGCAATGAGGTAATTTATTTTTTGAAGAACAAAAATACAAGAATATTGTTTCCCCTAAAGGTTAAGTTCATTTTTTTTGTCCGTGCTCCAGGTAAATTCCAACTGTCTTATGTATTGAAATGTTACCTTAGGAGGTAATCCAATGTATTTCTTGAAATAACATCAACAGCCTTTGCTATTTTATTTTTAATATTGGGATTTTATTTTAATTGGAGCAAACGCCTTAAAATTATGATTGTTTTATTACTTTATTTGTGAAGTGCAAAAGGCATTATGCTCCAGCATCACAATCCAGTAGCTAATTCATATGACCTGTACTTTTACCACTAATGAGCTTATACCACCACCCTATACCCTTTGGACCTACTACTACTATTCCTAAACCACCTAAATTCCATTATTATTAATACTCACATTCATATTACTGGGAAGCATTGCACTCACAAGAGTGTGCTTCCATAGGCTCTAATGGGAGCCTCGTTCTCATGCCGACAGACACAGCATGAGAAATAGGCAAAGCGAAGATGTAAGTCGTGCAGCGATGGCAGCAAATTGTAAATATATATGTACATGACTATATGCATGTTTATGTGTGAATATGTGTATATACGTTCCCCCGAAACGTCACAAATAAAGGCACATAATTAAAAGGACCAGTGAGTGCAAGCCATTTGTTCATTGCTATATATATACTGTATATATTTATATAGTCATATACATATATATTTACAGGGAACACACAGTTCCCTTAGACGCAATATAAAGGCACTTTTCAGTGCTGTTTTTTTTTTTTCTAACACCCCACACCCGCCAATTTTAAGCCCTAAAAACTGCTTTTTGCAGTTATTTTATAAAAAATAAAATAAAATATGTTACTCTATATTTGGTGGACATTTATAAAATTAACCAGAGATCGCGATAGCAATAACCAGCCCACAATAAATTAGCTCTCCACTTGCCCCTTAATCTGCTATCCCTCTTCACATTAACACTTACAATAAACCCCAAGCACATCTACCCACCCCCAACACTTAAATGCACCAGCTACTACTAAGCATTTGAGGAACTTCACAGTATATACCTATATGAGTCTTTGATTTCCTGATGGTTGTCACAGGATATAGGAGAAATAGAATTGAAAGGAAATTAAAATAATTGCATTGTATTTTTATTATGCTTTTATTTACTTTACTGTCCCTTCAAAACCTGAATAGTTAACTTTAATGTTTTTTAAGAGTTGGGTATTTTGTGCATACTTATTTGAGAAAACGTTTGAATTTTTTTCTGTTAGGATAAAAATGTATTATGGTAAACTATCTAGAAATATTTTACTTCTCCCTTCAGCTGTGAACAGATTAGTCATTATGGACTGATAACACAATTACATACAAAAGTGTTTTGGTAAAGGAGCCTGACACTTTAATAGTGAGACCATTGCTGTGTAACATACTGGTTCCACTGTAACAGCATATACTGTACTACACCTGCAGATGCAGGATTTGCCCTGCTAGCAAGTGTGGTATTGCATGCTATTTTTTATTTATTTATTATAGAGACACTGTTGTCAGAAAACAATAGAATAGCAATTTAGCCTTATTTGTGTTGCTGAGTATAGGGCGTTTGTACATGGTTGCAGCTGACTAGGAACCATGTGCAATGGAGTTGGGTAAGTTACAGGCAGAGAGAAGTGGAGCCATTTAGGCAATATATTTAAGAAGGGCTAAATTATATGAAGTAAAATAATATTGAAGGATTTGAAATGGTAGATCATCAAATTGATCTTAGGGGAAATCTAGATCCTGACTGGAAGTTGCACTATATGTGTTAACCGTAGTCTCAATAAGGCACAATAGAGACATCTCCTGCTGTTACCTTTCAGCTACTACTAGTGAGGTAACATATCTATCCGAAAATTGCAGTTTTTTTCCGTAAATCATTTAGTGCTGGATAACTTACATTGCACAGGTAGTGTGCGTGCATTACCAATGCCAATGATAAAAACATAGGAACCAACTTGTTTAACTATTAGATATTTCGGCTTTAATTGGTATTTTGTTAAATGTTTTAAATAATTTTAGTAAACTTTTACTTCAGTGTTTGTTATGAACCTTCTAAGTTCAGCTGTAAGCATTTAATCTAATTTTAAGCAAGGTTTTCTCTAAACCTAAACAAATGCAAGTTGCTTAAAAACACTTTTGAGGCATAAATTGGGGTAGCCATACGGCACACAATCCCAGAAATAACTCAGAAAGTGGTTTATTTCTGCCACTACTCTGTGAAACCGGAGTGGGTCTCCAGATTTTGTATATTATCTGTTATACCTAATAGAACCCCACACTGTAAATTCAGTAAGGAAACAAAAATATTTTTTAGAATATCTGTCTCCACAGAGTAAACAAGTCTGTACAATCACCCATGATTTCAAATACTTTATTACTAAACACTAATTGACATGTACACTTTGTTCTCATATGGTTTTCATTATGCATTTAACGAATTTAATTATATATATATATATATATATATATATATATATATATATATATATATATATATATATATATATATATAGATCCAAAGCAGGTGTTCAGTGAGCAGAGAGGAAAATAGTACAACAACTTATGTGAATACATTCCTTTCATACTGGTTGATAGAGTCCACAATTAATTTCTGCTGAGAATTACTCTTCCCTGCCACTAGGAGGAAGCAAAGATTCCCAAACCCCAAGAGCTCTTTAAAAACTCCTCCCACCTCACTGGTAAACTAGTCTTGTCTTTGCCTCCATTTAAGGAAGGTGATGAATGAAGATGTGCATGCGGTTCTTCAGTGAGAGTCATTCTGAGTTGAGGCCCATTTCCCCTCAAAGTGCAGTGTTTGTCAGAGGGATGTATATATGGAGTATGGATAGTGTCTCATTTTTCACCTCATGGGAAATTAGTCACAAGCCTTTCACAGGTGTTGCAGGGACCTGCCCCCCTCCTGCCTGGTCTTCAGTATATTCTTATTCCATATCCTCTGCTGTTATGTTTCATCATTGGTTTGGCTTTTTACTAGTTTTTCCAGTAGATGAGTGTCTTTTGGTAAGTAGTGTTTTTTTATTTTATTTGCACTCTATAAGCCTTTTTATGTAATTGATGTATATATTTTCCAATATATATAGCCCTGGGACAAAATTTTTATTTCATATTATTCCCCTTTGAATTGAAATTACATTTAAATTTTTGTCGACCGTCTAATTTTTTTTTAGAGCGCTTTAATGTTTTTTCTCCTGCGTGTTGACCTTCGAGACTGTGCGTGCCGGTTAGCGCATATAAGCCCTTTACTTTGCGCCATGTTTTTTGTTTGTTTTTTTTGCACACTTTAGGTAATTGTTTTATTTTCGCTCGTCGGCTTTCGGGTCTGCGCTCACTGGATTAGCACACGTATGCCTCCTAGATTGTGCACGTCAGGTTTTGGTGTGTTTTTTTTATTTTTATTTGGCATCTGGTTTCACGCCCTCCGTATCTGATAGGGCGCTATCCAGCTTTCGGATGAGGTATTTGTCTCCTATGGGGTTTTTTTTTTGCATTAGTGTGACCTGGCCTAGTAAGTTTTTGAGCTACTTTTGGAAAGGGTAAGTTTTCCCTTTTCTCAAGAGCTCATTTTTGGGTATTTAACTAGTCACTTTTTATGCATCCTCTGCTTTTTTATTTTGCAGCAATAATGGAACTTTCTGATTCTGTCCCTAAATCTTCCTTAGAAGCTGGGCCCTCTTAATACTTTCCTGCCTGTATTATGTGTGTTTATTGTAAACAGGCTGAGGTATCTCTTCCAGCACATTTATGTAACGCATGCCTTTAGGGATAGATTACAAGTGGAGCACTAATTTATTGCGCACACGTTAATTGACAAACTCACCCGTTTACAGGCGCACAATAAATAACCAGCCATTACAAGTGCCTAGTTAATGCTACTGCAAGCTCTGAAAAAATTAACCAGAGATCAGATCTGGTTAAATTTCAAAATGTCCCCAAATTGCCTCCAAATTTAAGTGTGGTGTTGGTTTTTATTACAAAAATAATGTAGCATTTAACAAATAAATAAATAACTACATAAATCAGTTTTTAGGGCTTAAAGTTAGGGGATGTGTGATGTTAGAAAAAAAAAAATGGAACTGAAAGTGCCTTTACATAGCGGTCTAAGTGGTCTATGCTTA
Organism: Bombina bombina; assembly: GCF_027579735.1. Taxonomy (NCBI): domain Eukaryota; kingdom Metazoa; phylum Chordata; class Amphibia; order Anura; family Bombinatoridae; genus Bombina; species Bombina bombina. The sequence goes on along the minus strand of NC_069502.1, from coordinate 547,292,157 downwards.
TATACATATATATTTGTGTTAAAATGTGTATATAAACATATAAACACATAAATATATATTCATATACATCTATATTTACACTTTGCTGCCTATTGCTGCACAACTTACTCCTTTCACTGCCCTTTGTTCTCAGCCGTGTCTGACGGCATGAAAAGTACCTAATTAATCTATTAACCCCTATACCGCCAAACCCCCACAACGCAAACTACCTAATTAACCTATAAACCCCTAAAACCGCCAACCCCCCACAGCGCAGAGTATGAATCTAATCACTATGCCCCTTAACCTATCACCCCCCCAAATTAACCCCAATTAACTACAATTACATAAAATAAAGACTACCTTTAAAAATTAATAAAAATTACCAAATATAAAAAATCATTTCTTTACATGAAAATAAAAAATCTCAAAGTTTTCATTAAAAAACAAACCTAAGATTAAAATAAAATAAAAAGATTAAAAAAAAAGATTACAGAAAAAATAAACTAAATTATCCAAAATAAAATGTTTAAACCTAATCTAATACCCCTATAAAAACAAAAAAGCCACCCCAAAGTATAAACACCCCCTAATCTAACACTAAACTACCAATAGCCCTTAAAAGGGCCTTTTCTAGGGCATTGCCCTAAGTTAAACAGCTCTTTTACATAAATACAAATTAACTCATAACAGTAACCCCCCCTCCAAAAAAAAAACTAACTCTAAAAAATTCTAATCTACCCATTGCCCTAAATGGGGCATTTGTATGGGCATTGCCCTTAAAAGGACAATCGGCTCTTTAGTGCCCATTAAAAAAAAAAAAAAACCTAACACCAACTCCGACATAGGTATTCACCATTCCTGTAGTCCAGTGGTGAAGGTCTTCTTCCAGGCGGCTCCATCTTCATCCAGTGTGGGACCATCTTCTTTCTTCATCTCGGTTGCATGGAGCGAAGGCGGAGCAAGATCGGCGGCGGTGCAGACATCCAATGTAGAGACTCCTTTTCATGCAATCGTCCGGCGCACACTGAAGATTGAATGCAAGGTACCCGTTTTATATTGGAGTACTTCGCATTCCTATTGGCTGACAATTTTAAATCCGCCAATAGGATGAGAGCTACTTAAATCCTATTGGCTGTTCAAATCAGTGAGTGTGGAATGGGTGGGTGTTTTTTTTTAGATTAGGGCTTTTTTTTTTTACTGGGCACTTAAAGAGCTGATTGCCTTTTTTAAAAAATTATTTTTTTTCTGTAATCTTAGATTTTTTTTATTTAAAATGTATGGTTTTTTTCATGTAAAGTTAGGATTTTTTATTTTTGGTAATTTTTATTAATTTTTAAAGGTATTTTATTTTATGTAATTGTAGTTAATTGTGGTTCATTTAGGGGGAGTTAGGTTAGGGGGCTTATTGATTAGATTGATACTTTGCATTGTAGGGGCTTGGCGGTTTAGGGGTTTATAGGTTAATTAGGTACTTTGCGTTGTGGGGGGATGGTGGATTAGGGCTTAATACATTTATTAGGTACTTTGCGTTGTGGGGGGATGGCGGATTAGGGGTTAATACATTCTGTAGGTACTTTGCGATGTGGCGTTTGACGGCTTAGGGGTTAATAGTTTAAATAGGTAGATTGCGTTGTGGGGGATGGCGTTTTAGAGGTTAATACATTTTATTATTAGTTGCAATGTCGGAGGGATGGCGTATATAGGGGTTTTGACGTGTTGGGTTAGATTTTTATGTGCGATTAAACTTTTGTTTTTTACTTTGGTGCCGGCAGTTCTTATATGGCCGTAAGTCACTTGTGACTCCAGAAATATGTATTTCCGCACATTTCTGAACCTCGACAGTTTATCGGACTTACCTCAGTATATGATCTGCTAGCACCGTATATGTGATTCACCCAATGTGCGAGGTGAACTTACGGGCGGCGTGGTTTTCAGTAGTTGCGCTGAAACCTACGCCTTATATGTAATCTCGCCCAATGTTGCAAACACTGCTGCCAGATGTCTAGACACCTGCATGCTCCTGAGCTCACCAAGGATTACTCTTTAACAAAGAATACCAAGAGAACTAAAAAAAAATTGATAACACAAGTAAATAGGAAAGTTGTTTAACATTTCATGCTCTATCCAGTCCATGTAAATTTGATTTTGACTATACTGTCCCTTTATTAAATAAACACCTTCAAAATGTGACATGGCAATTGAAAGCACTGTTGATGTTTATTGGGATAGAAAGAAAGTTCAAAATTAAAATGTGCATGGGTTGATTACAATTTTAAATAGATGCATTTTTGCAATATTATTCCATTAGCAAAAATGCTTCTAGTAAAAGTTATTGCTTTTCAACGGCATACACATATTTGCTGTGAGAGGGCCCTGTGCACCAGTATACAAGGTCAGCAAGCTGGCAGTGTTGTACTGTGTCTGTAAAGACTTAAAGGGACAGTAAAGTCCAAAAAAAAACTTTCATTATTCAAATAGGGCATGTCATTTTAAACAACTTTCCAATTTACTTTACCACCTATTATGCTTTGTTATCTTGGTATTCTTAGTTGAAAGCTAAACCTAGGAGGTTCAGATGCTAATTTCTTAGACCTTGAAGGCCACCTCTAATCTGAAAGCATTTTAACAGTTTTTCACCACTAGAGGGCATTAGTTCATGTGTGTCATATAGATAACATTGAGTTCACACACGTGAATTTACAGAGGAGTGAGCACCGATTGGCTAAAATGCAAATCTGTCAAATGAACTGAAATAAGGGGGCAGTCTGCAGAGGCTTAGATACAAAGTAATTGCAGAGGTAAAAAGTGTATTATTATAACGGTTTGTTTTGCAAAACTGGGGAATGGGTAATAAAGGGATTATCTTCTAGTGTTAACTATCCCTTTAATTTGGGTCAAACAAGCCACGGGCCCTCACTGTATATGTGCTTATGCTGCTTAAACATAATAACTTGTACTAGATGCATTTCTGCTAATGAAAGAGTACTGCAAAAATACTTTTATTTAAAATTGAAATGCATCATTTATATTTTGACCTTTTATATCCCTTCAAACTCTCACTAACTTTGCTTGTTCATTAAAAATGTGTTATAAGTTACAATCCCTAAAATAGCAATTTAAGATAAGTATCACCATATTTTTCTTTCATCATTCAGAAAGAGAGCACAATTAAGCAAAGTTTCCAATTTACTTCTTTGTCATTGTATTCTTTGAAGAAAATCATTCTGACATAGGTTGCCTGCACGTGTCTAGAGAACTATAGGGCAGGAGTGTTGCAAGAATGTTTTGAGCACTAGATGGCAGCAGTGTTTGCATAATGAACAACATTGTTAAAAGCTTTCTGTCATATAGTACTCCAGGCACGTGCATGCTCCTGAGCCTACCTTCATGCTTTTTAACAAAGGATACAAAGAGAATGAAGTAAACTTGATAGAACTAAATCAGAAAGTTTTTTTTGTTTTTTTTTACACTCATGAAGGAAAATGCAGGGTTTCATATCCCTTTAATTTCCAAGGCATGTTGCATATTTTCATGGCAGCAGTAAATCTGGCAAGTCATAATATGCCTGAATTGATTAAATGGAAAATATGCCTCATTAAGTTTAAATAAGGACTCCCTATGGACAGTGAAATGTAAGTAAATTGTAAACATTATTAATTGGGGGGTCTCATTTATTTCCTGTCAGGTTTTCTTTTGGCACCCACATTTTTAGCCAAGCTTTTCAAATTCTATGGGACACACTATCTTTTTGAGAGGTCACTTTGATGAATATTTTTAAATTGTCACAGTTTGTTTTATTTTGCTAAAAACGTCTGGGTTTTAAAGCTTCAGCTAAATTGTAGAGAAGGTTATACAGCCAGCTTTTCACTGTGATAAGTAAATGAATATTTAGCAGGGCTTCTGAGGTCTTCTCTGGTGGATTCGTTTTCATTGTGAGCCAAAAAACAGGGGAATGTTCTCTTATCTGCACCAACCTCCTGTTTTTTTTTCCCTTCACACTAAAATATAAAGACATTAAAAAATTGTTTTTTTAAAGAGCCTTATGGAAATTGCTAAAACTGCTGTTTTGTCTATTAAAGAAAATAATGTACTCACATGATTGAAGTGTATTTAGCATTTTAAATGTTTTTAAAAATTGTTGCTTAGAAAAGATAACCAAAAACATGTTTATACAGTATTCCATGAGATAATACAGGCCTGTGACACTGCTTAAGGTGTCTGCTTACTAATGTGGTATCAGGGATGAAGTTTATTCGCTCGTCTTGCCAAGGTTGTGGGTGGACAGATATTTGGCAGCATTTAACAAATAGAACAGTCTAATCCATAATACAAAATGAAACTGACGGTTTTAGCAGTAGGAACTGTTTAACATTCTATAGTTTTGACAACTCTTTATAAAGTGTGTAGACCGTATACACCTATAAGTATTAAAATATCCAAAAGTAATAATTATTCAGTTTCTTCAAAGATTCAGTACTTTATAAACTTGCTCAACCCAATCCGTATATTTTTTTTCATCTCGTCGATAAAAAAAACATCTAGGGGATTTCTAGACATACATTTCCAGTATGGCATAAAATATGAGATTTTCATCATGAGAGCGATATTTTATATAAACTGAATATACAGACATCTTTAAGGGAGCAATTCATGTTTCTGTTTAGCTGTAGCTATATCACCTCACCTCTACTCTTGGCACTCATTGTACTAATGGTTTATGGCGCATGACATTATTAGTTGCCTGAGGGTGCTGGTACCATAGCTCTTGATGTTCCAGTCCAATATCAGCGAACCTGTTTCTTCAATATAGTAGGCCTGTTTGTATGAGTTTACCATGCAAGGTTAGCAACAGTGAAACTATTACATCTTGTTATCTAATAATTATTTTTGGGTTTATTGTAAATGCCAGAATAAGGTATAATAACAAATTCCAGCCATTCTAGACTTGTAAAGATTTGAGAAATAGTGTTTGCACTCACAACAATGTAGCTATAATAATACTTTTAAGTGCTGACATTCTGGCATTATTTTGTTATACCTGCAATCTTTACACATTCTCTATATCAGTGCTTTCCAAACTGTGTGTCGGGACACACTAGTGTGTCGGCAGCAGTGTGTAGGTGTGTCCCTGCTTCAGCACTAATTTTTTAAAATGTAATTTTTTTAAACATTTTTTTTGGTTTCTGACTTTCCGTCTGCCTGCTACGCATATCATATGGTTGACATGTGATTGATACCTAGGGGGTCACAGATCATCTTAACATATTGGCGCAAATCAGTGGGAACTGAAACTATTCCCATTGGTGGCTTTGGCGGCACATTGGCTCCTGACTGCATGTGTAGTCTCCTTAATTGGCTCGTGACTGCATGTGTAGTCAGTGAGTGGGACAGCAGTGTGTTTGCAGCGCGGGCAGTAGTCAATCGGACTCACCAAGCTCTGAGGGCGGCAGCTTAAATGCTGAGCTGAAGTCAGAAGTCAGTGGGGTTTCTTTGCAACTAGCTCCCAGTAGTGCATTGCTGCTCCTGCTCTTGATATATGGATAGGAAGTGGAAGCTTAAAAATGCTTAATGATGAAATTCTTTATCTAATATTCCACCAAATATTCAGACATTGTGTCCATCCTATCAATCTTATACATCCTATTAAAATAGTAAGTAGCTTTTGGTGATATTAAACTTTTGTTTAATTCTTGCACATACTTACTGTTACTTGTAAATACATTTTGTTATTATATAATTTATGTATGTGTCCGTATCTCTTAAAACAAGTTAGTTTAACCTCCTGTTTGCCAGTACAACTGAATTACTGTGTCGCGAAATGATGTAGGTCTAAAAAGTGTGTCACCAACATGAAAAGTTTGGAAAGCTCTGCTCTATATGCTAATCAGTTTTTGTTTGACATGATTGGTGATGAAGTTATTAAATAAATTTAAGAGAAACTAAATTCTTAAGTGAAAACAAATTATCCATCTTACTTTGGTAAAATTGACAGCTGGTTTTTAAGTTTAATGGTGGCTCCAAACACTCTGTATAAAATAACTATAGTTTTCTGTTTATTACAAATCTAGGAAGTTCAGTATTGGGTAACTTGAGCATTTGTTTGAGTATATTTATACTTAGTTTTCTTTTCATCCCTAGGGGCCAGGGTAATCTCAGGTTTTTTTTCTTCTTCCTGCTGTAAAACTAACAAGCAATTATTAGGGCTCTATCAATGAACACATAGAACTAACAAATGAGATTTTATTAGCAGTAAAGGGGTCTTCATCTTCAAATGAATCCTTTCATTTGAAACCAGATCTTTCAAACATCATTACTAATAATTCATTTTGACTTTGTATTTTCCTCCTTTTTCTAAATCAACCAGCATGGAACATAGTAGCACAAGTGAAACATTATATTTATTAAAATGAATACATAAGCCAATGCAAGTATGGAATTTTAATAGTACCTAGGAATTTTATAACAAATGCTTTGATGTTAAGCAAATTATTTCATGTTATCTAATATGAAATATTTAATCTGTGTGGGTTGAATATTATATACATAATTCATTTTTCATACTTTTTTAAAAATGTTGTTTATTTTTCATATTAGTAAAGGGAAAGGATCAGACTTCTAGAAGACAAATTTAATATGTTTAAGGGCATAATGCTCTTACTTGCATATAACTATGTGTTTAACCCTTACTTTGGGGTTAAACACATAATTAAAGTTAGCTCCAGAGCAACAATACTCTACTGGGACCTAGATGAACACATCTGGTGGGCCAATGACAAAATTCCTGTGTGTATCCACCAATTTCCATCTTGATCTTGCTCAAATGTTCTTAAGTTTTGTTGTTCTTAGAATAATTAATAAAAATCTCAAACTATAATAAAATGTCTACCAACTTACAGAGGCTGATTACGACTTTATTAGCCCCTATGCAGGATACCAAATTGTTCAATTCTAGATTCCTCCTTGACCCTCCTTATTGTGATGCTAAACTGCATACACACAAATACATTCAGTAGTGTTAGACGCCGTTTTAATGTTTAAAAGCATAACTCTGATCTTATATATAATGTCTCCTATCATACCTAGTTAAAGAGGGGATATTTAGGCACTAGACTGGTACCTTACGCAGCAATATTCAACATAGATGGGTTATAATTACTCTCAGTAATGTGTTGGCTGAATAGCAGCATGTTTATTTGAGAACCAATAGCACAGCTTTCGTAGTTAAACCTAACGCAGCTATCATAGTAAAACCTAGTTAAATCTATCAAAATACGGACCGTTAACATTGAACGGACATCGGGGCATTTAGAACTCCATTAACGTACTTTCGAGACTTACGTAGCCCGCTTAAGTATATTGCAACAAAAATAGCACTTTTCCATTTACGTGTTCATTCACGAAGAACACATCTACGGCAATAACCAGCGGGAACGTGAAAGGGATACAATATATCTTTAGCCTGAGCAGCGCTACTTTAAAAATATAGATAATACTTTGTAATAGATACATATGCCTAGATTTAGAGTTCTGCGTTAGCCGTCCAAACCAGCGTTAGGGGGTCCTAACGCTGGTTTTGGCCGCCCGCTGGTATTTAGAGTCAGTCAGGAAAGGGTCTAACGCTCACCTTCCAGCCGCGACTTTTCCATACCGCAGATCCCCTTACGTCAATTGCGTATCCTATCTTTTCAATGGGATCTTTCTAACGCCGGTATTTAGAGTCTTGGCTGAATTGAGCGTTAGAACTATAACGACAAAACTCCAGCCGCAGAAAAAACCCAGGAGTTAAGAGCTTTCTGGGCTAACGCCAGTTCATAAACCTCTTAACTTCTGTACTCTAAAGTACACTATCACCCATAAACTACCTATGTACCCCTAAACCGAGGTCCCCCCACATCGCCGCCACTCTAATAAAAATTTTAACCCCTAATCTGCCGACCGCACACCGCTGCAACCTACATTATCCCTATGTACCCCTAATCTGCTGCTGATAGAATCCTATCAGCCAATCGGAATTCGAGGGACGCCATCTTGGATGACGTCCCTTAAAGGAACCTTCATTCGCCATCTAGTCATCGGGAGAAGAGGATGTTCCGCGCTGGAGGTCTTGAAGATGGAGCCGCTCCTCGTCGGATGGATGAAGATAGAAGATGCCGCTTGGATGAAGATGTTTGCCAGTCCGGATGTCCTCTTCTTGCCGGATAGGAGGAAGACTTTGGAGCCTCTTCTGGACCTCTTCTTGCTGGATAGGAGGAAGACTTCGGAGCCTCTTCTGGACCTCTTCTTGCCGGATAGGGGGAAGACTTCGGACCCTCTTCTGGACGGTTCGGTGATACCCGGCGTGGTGAAGATAAGGTAGGGAGATCTTCAGGGGCTTAGTGTTAGGTTTTTTAAGGGGGGTTTGGGTTAGATTAGGGGTATGTGGGTGGTGGGTTGTAATGTTGGGGGGGGTATTGCATGTTTTTTTTTTCAGGCAAAAGAGCTGAATTCTTTGGGGCATGCCCCGCAAAAGGCCCTTTTAAGGGCTGGTAAGGTAAAAGTGCTGTAAACTTTTTATTTTAGAATAGGGTAGGGCATTTTTTTTTTTTTTTGGGGGGCTTTGTTATTTTTTTAGGGGGCTTAGAGTAGGTGTAATTAGTTTAAAATTCTTGTAATTTTTTTTTATTTTTTGTAATTTAGTGTTTGTTTTTGTAGTTTAGTGTTTGTTTGTTTTTTGTAATTTAGTTTAGTTGATTTAATTGTAGGTAATTGTAGGTAGTTTATTTAATTAATTTATTGATAGTGTAGTGTTAGGCTTAATTGTAACTTAGGTTAGGATTTATTTTACAGTTAATTTTTTTAATTATTTTAATTATTTTAACTAGGTAGCTATTAAATAGTTATTAACTATTTAATAGCTATTGTACCTGGTTAAAATAAATACAAAGTTGCCTGTAAAATAAATATAAATCCTAAAATAGCTACAATGTAATTATTATTTATATTGTAGCTATATTAGGGTTTATTTTACAGGTAAGTATTTAGCTTTAATTAGGAATAATTTATTTAATAAGATTTATTTTATTTCGTTAGATTTAAATTATTTTTAATTTAGGGGGTGTTAGGGTTAGACTTAGCTTTAGGGGTTAATACATTTATTATAGTAGCGGTGAGGTCCGGTCAGCAGATTAGGGGTTAATAAGTGTAGGTAGGTAGCGGCGACGTTTGGGGCGGCAGATTAGGAGTTAATCAATATAATATAGGTGTCGGCGATGTTAGGGGCAGCAGATTAGGGGTACATAGGGATAATGTAGGTTGCGGCGGTGTCCGGAGCGGCAGATTAGGGGTTAAAAGTGGAATGCAGGGGTCAGCGATAGCTGGGGCGGCAGATTAGGGGTTAATAAATATAATATAGGGGTCGGCGGTGTTAGGGGCAGCAGATTAGGGGTACATAGGGATAACGTAGTTTGCGTCGGTGTCCGGAGTGGCAGATTAGGGGTTAAAAGTGTAATCCAGGGGTCAGCGATAGCTGGGGCGCCAGATTAGGGGTTAATAAGTGTAAGGTTAGGGGTGTTTAGAGGTACATGTTAGGGTGTTAGGTGCAGACTTAGGAAGTGTTTCCCCATAGGAAACAATGGGGCTGTGTTAGGAGCTGAACGCTGCTTTTTTGCAGGTGTTAGGTTTTTTTTCAGCTCAAACTGCCCCATTGTTTCCTATGGGGGAATCGTGCACGAGCACGTTTTTGAAGCTGGCCGCGTCTGTAAGCAACGCTGGTATTGAGAGTTGCAGTGGCGGTAAATATGCCTGTATGCTCCCTTTTTGGAGCCTAACGCAGCCCTTCAGAGAACTCTCAAAACCAGCGTTGTTTAAAAGGTGCGGGGGAAAAAAGTTATTGGAATTGAGTTATAATACAAGTGACAATATACACACACCCGATGAGATATATATGAGCAATTCCTATCAGGAGTCCAAAATTCTCGCCCGAAGATAGAGATATTGTCTTAATTCACTATTGAATCATACATTTCCCTTAGGGACACTCCAGTGCAATTATATTAACTGTGACTTATAGTAGACTCATTGCTATAGATACTTGAAACGCCAACACAGTCATTACCACTGCAGGGGGAACCCATTTATTTACTTATAGGCTTTCAAGGTTATTTGACTTCAATCAATGACTCAGATGTACACTTAATAATATAATAACCTATACCATAGATTACGTGGTAATAGATTACATATACTGTAGATATTACGGAGCGTGCAATTGAATCCATCCAGGTGAATGATGGAGTCAGTAGCACCTATCCCACAATAGCTGGCACATTTCAAACTAGATATTAGTATATTATCCATAATATCTAGCTGCGGGGGACTGTGCAGATGTACTTATAGCCTCAGTTTACCCCGTATTCTAATTAACTGGAGTATAACTGACAATTCAGGAGGCATAAGCTAATGTACATTGAAAAAAGAAAAAAACATACAATAGTAGGTTTTGAAGTACAAAAAATATATATTACATCATTTGTAAACATGCTTCCATTATTGGTATAAAATACTCTTGTTTAGACATCATACACCAACAGGCAATATTTATATATGCCAATGTCAATATCCTGCAAAGTATTGAACTATATGAATACTTGTGTTTATAACTGGGGTCCACAGTTCTTCACATGAACTACTAAGCATAATATACTGACTTATTCTTAAAGGAGGCACATAGAGAATATATAAGCACGTAAGTGCATTGCAATTTACCTCAATAGGTAGTGCCTGAACAAAACCACTTTCACAAAGCTCATGTACACCCTACAACTGTAGGCTATCACAGCCCTAGTTCACAGATTTGAAGGCTTATAAGTGTGGGTAATTTCCTAGACCAACAACATCGTAAAGGTATCTTACCTATAACCCATCTTATTATAATTTGAGGAAACCAGTACTGTCTGTATATTTTGGTCCAGAGACATTATATTATATATTTTGCCATTCAATTAGTGTGACACATATAATATATAAATTTCACAGGCATCAATTGAACTATTTGTGTCTTCATAGATTTATTACTAATAAGACAGAGTTTACTTTGAGAATTTTAATTCACTGTGTGTTTTGTTTTGTATATACATTTTTATCATTTATTAATAAAAGCTATATTTTAACTTCTTGTACTAGTACCATCCCTAAGTCTGGGCATAGAGTGCTAGAAGTGCATACTAACTGGTGGTTAGTTTCTAAAACTTCCACTACATTTTTGTTGAAAATACATGTATCAGATCTTGAGCATTGGTAGGCCGTACACATACTTAATGGCACTTACGTACCAAGCAGAATTGTGGTTGAGATAGGAAGTAATATTGTGGCCCAGGGATACTCAATGGCACATATGTACCTACCTATTGAAATTGTGGTTGAAATCAGAAGTAATGTTATGTTCTAGGATTCCAAACAAGATTACCAATCAGGTTACGAATGTGAAGCATCCAGTAAATTTGCTTTGTTGTTGTTTTTGCTCTGGTAACTTATGCTCCATCAGTAGTATGATTAAATAACTTTGTTTCTGTACTAAAGCCGTATCTATGGCATCTACAGACAATATCTTCTTGGACATCAGTGGGATTACACAGCATTAGTAGCCTTGCAGACAGAACAAAATATACACTCCTGAAAACCATAAGCAAGTAATGGGAATTTGTTTGAGAGTGAAGATTTCACCTACTAGGCATGATATATCCTTTCCAGTGTTTCATATTTAGGATTAGTCATATGTTTTTATTGCAGTGTGTAATTGTGGTTTATGCCATTTTTTATTTTTAATCTGTTGACATACATGTATTTTAACCGGTTATTTATTGCTGGGTGGATATTAGTATAACTGTTATTTAAGTAGGCAAGTTTGTCTGTGGTTATAAACATAAGCCCAGTTACAGTAATATTATTTTTGTCATGACAACTGCCACTAAGTTTGTATTTTTCATCTGTAGTGTATTTTGGTAGACACATTAACAAGTGTATTTGTTAATTTTTTTTTTATCAGAATTTCACTGTTAAATAATTAACCGTTATCCAATTAAACCCATAAATTCTATTTTTGATGTTAGATTAAAAACTTTTAAAATATGTTTATTTTTTTCTCTATTTAATGTCATAGTTTTGCTATTCCAGCCTGAGGTATCATAATAACTCTTAATACAGATCACTGATCCAAGTTTTTAGATACTTGAGTCTGTATTGATTAAACAATATGAAATACATATAAGCAAAAAACAGGTAAATAGTTAATTGTCCCATATTGAAGTTAAAAAATATTTTCATTTTAAAAGTATGAATAGGTCGTATCTTACCCCAGCCAGATTAAATACTATATACCCAGAGGTATCACGTAGATGTTGGTGGGAATGTGGAGAAACGGGAACTCTAATACATATTTGGTGGAGCCGCCCGGCTCTCCAGCCATTTTGGAAGACATAAGAGTCTCACTTCAGACAGATCCTCAATACAGAATTTCCATTGACCACCCAGCTAGCTCTACTTAATGATATCCCTACAAACTACTGTCGGCTTCGATCATATCTCTTACAGATCGGACTAAATGGAGCACACTCGTTGATAGTGAGAGCATGGAAATCTAAAATTACTCCAACCAAGCAAACTAGGATAGATAGAACCACTGAGCTCTTAAATCTAGAAGAATACGGGTATCTCTAAAGGAAAAAAAACTTAATTAGTTCTTAGATGTTAAATTTTATTGGGAGCAATCACTACATGGCAGCTGATTCCATGGCACTCGACCCATACAGTAGGGCAAAAAAGTATTTAGTTAGCCACCAATTGTGCAAGTTCTCCCACTTAAGAAGAGGAGAGGCCTGTAATTGTCATCATAGGTATACCTCAACTATGAAAGACAAAATGTGGAAACAAATCCAGACAATCACATTGTCTGATTTGCAAAGAATTTATTTCTTCTTCCACCCTGCCTCCCCCCCCCCCTCTTGTCCCCCTCTGGTTTAACCCATTCACTTCCAGTTATGGAAATTTCATTTAATTAAGTATCTGAGACCTATCAGAGTTTGCTTGAACTCCTATATTGTTTAAGTTACAACGGACAATTGCTATTGTAAAGTGATACATGGACTTACCTAGACAGCAACGTTTGATAATGTATTTGGATAGAATGGACTGCTCTATGTATCAGGTTCAGATGAATGTCACTGTCTGTCTGCTGTTTATCTTTTCTAATTTTTTCTCGATAAAAATTAACAAAATAAAAAAAAAGTATGAATAGGTCATCGTTATCTGTCGTCGTCTGTTGTTTGAAAATGAAAAGGTCTGTTCGCCAAGCTTTTTTTCGCTATAGCTGATTGATTGCTCACTTTAAAAAAAAAATAGTAGATAACAAAGCATTTATCAAATGGATTTAGTGGGTCATGTAGAAAAATATCTATATCCTTCATATGACTAATTGTAAGGTCTGGTTTTATACCTAAAACTGTATTATATATGTGCCTGATTTTAGAGAAAACTAAAGCTATACATTTACCGTGCAAACAAAGCTATCTGACATGCATTTCCTCTTAGTCACATAGAGAATCAGTTCATGTCCCATTCATTATTGATGACTTAACTTTGGCTGATGCTTGATGCTAAATTTATAATTCTTCCACCTACAGCGATAGGGGAAAAAGAATACACCACGTTGCCAAGACATTACTTAATAAACACGATGTTCATAGTGTCCGCATCAGTTTATGGATTAAGCCCAAACCCGAAGCCCTGTTCCTCATTTTTATCCCATTATGTTTCAGTTTATGTCGATAAACTTGGGGCTGCACAAATCCTGCTTGGGCCCATGTTATGTTCAAATATTTTGGGATATACCATTGTTAAGAACATGATATAACTAGGGTATTTCCTTTATCACAGTGTTTTTTTAAAATTATAGCTCAAGTACTAAATAAGCTTAATTTCATTTCTCATGATTGTGGAAGCTTGGGGCCTGATAGAAAAACTTGCCAGCATGGAGAGAAATCACTTAAAACAATTTTTTGTATATTGTAATGTATGTGTGTTGCCTTCACATAAAGTACCCTGCTTACTAGTGAAATAAACAGCTTTAAAGCTAAACTTTGCTTTTCTAAATTGATTTAAGTGACCCCACAGTACTGATGAGACTTTTTGGAGAATCTTGCCACACTACAGAACTTTAGAAAATCCGGCCATTGCTCACCAATACAGCTATAGGAGTTACATTTACGTATCAGCCAATAAACATAAATACTAAGTATGCATCATACGTTTGTTGACATTGATGTCTTTTTAAAAAAAACTTGACTTTTTCATGCAAAATATAGTTTTATACATTTTATAACTTTTCCATTTCCCTTTAAAGGGATATTAAACTGCTAGGCACAAGTACAAAAGAATAATAACTACTCAGCTTGTTATATCATATCATCCTGTTCCTGCAGCTCTTTACAAATCCATTTTTATAGCTTAAAGGGACAGTCTAGTCAAAATTAAACTTTCACGATTCAGATACAGCATGCAATTTTATGATTCGGACAGAACATATTTTAAACTTTAAAAATATACTTTTACTATAAAATATGCTTCATTCTCTTGTTAATCTTTGCTGAAGGAACAGCATTGCACCACTGGCAGCTAGCTGAACACATCTAGTTAGCCAATCACAAGAGACAAATGTGTGCAGGCACCAGTGGCGTATTTAGGTTTTGTGGTGCCCTAGGCACTCACTCACTGAATAGAATTTGTGTTGATAAAAAATAGTTTTGGATGGAATTGTTAATATATTTAATGTAGCAGAAGATTTCGGTTGCAGACAGCAAATGATAAATTAGCATGCAACTATTAGATGTCCATTATAAATATTTTTGCAGTTCATGTTATTCCAAAATATTTGTATAGTTAAGTTCAAGTGCAAAGGTTCAGAAATCAAAGGAGCTTTCTGTTTTTATAGGCAAGCACTCACTGTAGGGATTTGTAAACAATTATATTGTAAAAAAGGCAGCAGGAATTCTAAACATAACCTTAATCTTATGTTTAAGATCGGGGCTGGCGGACTGCGGCCCTCTGAAATAGTCTTTGTGCCCCCAGAATAAAGCAGAATTTAGAATGTTTACCTTGTTTTTGTGGCCCCAGGTAAACGTGGAACTAAAATGTGCAATTTTGGGACTTCTGGTGGGTGTGCAAATAAGGCGGCCACAGGGTGATAGTAGCAGAAAGGGGGTACCCTGCAACATTATCTAAATCTGGCCATCTAGCACAGGACATTTTTAGAAAAGATATTATTTTTGTGTTTAATAGACAAATCCAGAACCACTTTTTCAAAAGGGATCAATTCCCTCTATGTATTTTGGTGGCCATAGAACAAAAATGATGGCATCCTTTTTGCAATATACTTACATTAAAAACAACGCTGTCACTGTTTTAAAGGGACAGTCTACTCCAGAATTATTATTGTTTAAAAAGATAAATAATCCCTTTATCACCCATTCCCCAGTTTGGCATAATCAACACTGTTCTATTTATACACATATTACCTTTGTGATTACCTTGTATCTAAGCCTCTGCAGACTGCCCCCTTACCTCAGTGCTTTTGGCAGACATGCAGTTTAGCCAATCAGTGCAGACTCCTAAATAACTCCACGGGAGTGAGCACAATGTTATTTATATGACACACATGAACTAGTACTGTCTAACTGTGAAAAACGTTCAAAATGCTCTGAGCTAAGAGGCGGTTTTCAATGGTTTAGAAATCAGTTTGAGCCTAGCTAGGTTTAGCTTTTCAAAAATACCACCATGGAAACAAAGCAAATTTGATGATAAAAGTAAATTGGAAAGTTGTTTAAAATTGCATGCCCTATCTGAATACTGAAACTTTAATTTTGACTAGACTGTCCCTTTAAGTGTGAACTCTTACTGTGCACTGAAGCATATCTAAATATGCTTCATAAACCAGTGTCTGCTTAGAGAACTGGTGATGCCTTTATATTGTGTTTGCAATGCCTTTATTTACATAATACTAGTGACTGTCGGCTCTCCGACAAGACACACTGTTTAAAATACAAACAGAAAGAGAAGCATTATTAATCCAGGGACAGCTTGTTCTGTGGCCTGGCTATTACCTGGGAGTAGCTTATTCTAGCCCAATTGTGCTTTTCACAGAGACGGACATGAAGTATATCAGTCTGATCCTGCCTAACAAGGAAATTGATATGCTTCATGTGTACGTGCACAGTTACTGTTCACACTATAAGCAGTGATAGCAATATGCTAGCATTAGCAAACATGTGTATAGTAAAAGCTCACTTGCTTCTATTCAAAAGAGAAATGCATCCATGTGTATTTCAGTTTTGACTGGAATGTCACTTTAACAACTCATGTAAGCATGTCCAGATCCTCTAAAGAGGTTTGTGTTTCTCAGTGCAGAATTAGATCAAGCCTGCCTCGTCGTGTGCACTTATTTTCTTATTTTATTTGTTCATTTTATTTATTGGTATTTTTTTTCTTTTTTAATTAACTTTTAGCAGTGTCCTTGACAGAAGCCACACATGATTTTTTTAGCTATATCACTAAACTGTTCTAGTTTATGCACCACCACCCTCAACTAAAGTTGGTAAGGATACAATATATATCACAAGAGGATTTAGTTTGGGGATATGCACTTTACATTACTCTAGGGTTTCTACATAAAAAAGTGCATTTTTAAATATCCCTATTAGTAGACCTTGACAAGCATAACCACAATATATATTTTTTTTACAGGAACATCTTTTCTTTTCACAAAACATTTAAAAATGCCTTGTTAGGATGCAGCAAATGAATCGACTAATTTGAATAAAGCCGACATCTGACCTCTAGAAGTTGCACTTGGCATCAAATTAACAGTAGCTGTTACTGTATCTGTTTTGTTGAACAGTAAGGACACTTCAAGCTTCTTTAGGATCAAAATATTAAGGCTTCCAGCTTAGGCTCATGAATCAGGTTTACTTTAGGTGTGTGAATTTATTTATACTTGCAGACACACACTCAAGACATGTGAAGCGGTAGATTCCTAGGTCTAAAACATTCCAAAATTAAACTCATTACATTTTCTGAATCCAAATGCTCAGAATGTTTCTAAGTGAACAACTCTTGTATAAAATATGCGCTCTTACTGCAGTTATCCTTGTATCCTATTTGGAGTTTCCATTATATGAAACTAATTTCCAGATTTTTAAATAGAAGTGGTTGGTAATAATAGATTAAATACATTCTACATTATGAGATATGCACATAAAGCTATAAATTATAGCTTCTGATTCGTACAGATATGGCGTACATTATTGGTACCCTTACACTTTTTTAGGAAAACGCTCAATTTTCTCTAAACTAAATAAAAATTGACAAAATTATTTGGTATCCATCATTCTTTATTTCAAATGTAATAGAACAGAAACTTCACTTGTTATCTTTGACTTAACATATAATAACTTTAACCAGTAGAACAATTGAAAATGGCACAAAAATATTTGTTACCTTTTACCTAATATTTTGTAGCACAGCCTATGGAGACCATGGGGCATATTTATCAAGCTCCGAATGGAGCTTGATGCCCCGTGTTTCTGGCGAGCCTGCAGGCTCGCCAGAAACAGCAGTTATGAAGCAGTGGTCACATAGACCGCTGCTCCATAACCTGTCCGTCTGCTCTGAGCAGGCGGACAGACATCGCCGGAAATTGACACCCCCCTGCTGGCGGCAGATTGGCAGCGAGTCTGCGGGGGGCGGCATTGCACCAGCAGCTCTTGTGAGCTGCTGGTGCAATGCTGAATACGGCGAGCGTATTGCTCGCCGTATTCAGCGAGGTCTGGCGGACCTGATCCGCACTGTCGGATCAGGTCCGCCAGACCTTGATAAATAGGGGCCCATATCTGCTTTCTGTAGCTCTGTATAAGATTTCTACACTTTTTGACTGGGATTTAGGCCCACTCTTCTTGAGCAAACTGCTCCTCGTTTGATGGGTGCGTTTTCCCATCTGCGAGTTTGCAGTTATTTCCACAAATGTTGAATGGATATGGACACAAACAAGGCCACTTCGGAACAGTCCAATATTTTCTTCTTATCCATTCTTTGTGGTATGTTCTGGGTCATTATCCTGCTGGAGGACCCATACATAACCTGCGACTGAGATGCAGCTTTCTAACACTGGGAAGTATGTTTTTCTCCAGAATGTCTTGATAGTTTTTTTATTTTTCGTGCCCTGCACAGATTTTAGGTACTGAGTGCCAGAGGCAGCAAATCAACCCCAAAACACCAGTGAGCCTCCTCTATGTTTAACTGTTCTTTTCTTTGAAAGCTTCTTTTCTTTCGTAAGGTGGTGAGAGTCCATGATTCATAACGCCTGGGATACACTCCCTAGCCATAAGGAGAAGGCAAAGATCCCCAAAACTATCAAGAGCATGTCATCCCTCCTACCTCACTGGTATATAAGTTAAAACATTGCCTCCTACGAGGTGGTGAAGATTTGAGGTGCTCTTTTACATTTTTATAGAGAGGGGGTCTCAAACTGAGTTGAGGCCCATATTCCCCCCTCAGAGAGCTGCTACTAAGAGACAGTATGGGGTATTGTCACAATTACTCTCAGTGATGGAGCTAGTCACAGGCCTTGCCACTTGGGTCTCTGTGTCTCAGGGACAGGTCCCCAACCACTTCCTGTTGCATCGTCAATATATTCCTCAGTTAAAATCTCTGCTTTAATGTGCTCAGCACTGGGTGGGCTTTCTACTGGAAGCAGTTTGTTCTGTGGCTGTTCAGCACAGTGGATGGGTGCCTGTCAGATAAGACTGTTTCAACATTAGCACTCACATATCCCGCAGGCTATTAGCAGGTACGTATTGTATAGTACATCATAGCCAGGGTACATTTTACTGTACAGACACTACCACATTTCTTCTGGACTTAATACATTTTAGTCTTTAGTCTAGCAGTATGAAATGTATGGAGTACATATGCGGGCATTACATATTCTGTCAAAAATATATATATATATATATATATATATGTGTGTGTGTGTGTGTGTTTCTCACAAATGAATATGTATTCATTGGGAATTATTAGATATATATTTATATTTTTATCTTAATTGATATTTCTGTATCTGACAATGCTTCTGCATTGCACACCAGCATCTTCCCGCCATTTTTTTATTTTTGGTTAAACAGTAACATTTCATATGCCATATTTCCTTACAGATAGCCCATTTTTTGCACGCACTGGATACTGTCTTACTACTTTTTTCCCTCGCAGTACAGAGCCTCATGACCAACTTGAGTTAGACCACCTAATACACCTCTATTTATTGTAAGTATGGACATTATTCTTTTAGAGTGTGCTCCCTTTTGCATGTACTGGCTACTTAGCATTACGTTTTTTCCCCCCTGCTCTAATGAGCTGCATATCCATCTTGGATTAGCGTACTTATCAATGTATTTTAAGCATGGACATAATTATTGACAGTGCAGTGGTTAACTACCTCTTTATCCGCACAATATATATTCTGGCATTATTCTTTGTGATTGGGTAAGGATTAAACTTTAATTCTTAAGTCGGGAGATATAATAATTTTTTTCATAATTTGCTCTCGCTTATTTCTCTGATTTTATGTTTAAATTCCTGATGCTATATTATATTATGGTATATATATATATATATATATATATATATATATATAATATAACAAAATACTTTATTGAGGTTTTGTCAGGGTGCCAGGTATCAGACTGAGACAAGAAGTGCAAAAATAATCACACCTTTATTAATAACAAAAAATAATAAAAAGTCCACAAGTCAAATAACAAGCCAGGAATCAAAACCAGAGCTGGTAGTCAGACAAGCCGAGTCAGGAGCCAAAGTGAGTAGACAGACGAGCCGGCATCGGGAACAAGGAGAACAGCAGAGTCAGGAACAAGCCAGGGATCAGGAACCAGGAGGGACGTCAGACAGCCAGGTAATACACAGGAGCTCTCACAAACAGGTCTGAGACAACGCAAGGGCAAAGCATACTGAACAGAGGCCCTTTAAATAATAAGTGATGACATCACGATTCTGAGACTGCATCCTGTCTCACACGGATGATGTACACCAGTCTGGCCCTAAAAGGAAGTGCAGGAAATGAGCAGCATCACACAGTATGAACCAGAGTCATCAAGAGAGGTGAGTAAAATGGCTGCCAGCAGCACATGGAGGACAAAAGGCTTATTAGGGAAACGGGCATGGAAGGCACGGAGGAGGGTGGGAGCATGAACATCAGAGGAGGGAACCCATGAACGCTCCTCCGGACCATAGCCCCTCCAGTGAACCAAATACTGTACACAGCCCCTGGACATACGAGAGTCAATAATGCTGCTGACCTCATACTCTTCATGATTGTCAACAAAGAGAAGACGGGGACGAGGCAACACAGTGGTAAACCGATTACAAACCAATGGTTTCAAGAGGGAGACATGAAAAACATTGGAGATGTGCATTGCAGGAGGAAGGTCAAGAGCATAGGCCACAGGATTGACCCGTCGGAGTATTCGAAAAGGACCAACATAAAAGGGAGCCAGTTTATTTGAAGACACACAGATTCAAGTTGTGGGAGGACAGCCAAACTCTCTCACCAACCTGGTAGGAAGGCGCAGGCAGACGCCTACGATCAGCCTGGAACTTTTGGCGCTGCATAGAACAATGAAGGCAATCCTGAATCTGCACCCACGTAGAACGGAGTTGCTGGAGATGCTCCTCCAAAGCCGGAATACCCTGAGATATGAATGAATCAGGCAACAAGGATGGTTGAAACACATAATTCGCCATGAACGGGGATAACTTGGAGGAAGCATTAATAGCACTATTACGATCAAACTCTGCCCAAGGTAACAGTTCAGACCAATTATTGTGGTGATCTGAGACATAGCAATGGAGGAACTGTTCCAGAGCTTGATTAGACCGTTCCGCAGCCCCATTGGATTGAGGCTGATATGCCGAGGAGAAGGAAAGCTGGATCCCCATTTGAGCACAAAAGGAACGCCAAAATCTGGAGACAAACTGGCTACCTTGGTCCGACACTATCTCCTTGGGTTACCCATGTGAACGGAAGACCTCCCGGGCAAAAATTGAAGCAAGCTCCTGAGCGGTAGGCAACTTCTTCAAGGGAATGCAATGTGACATTTTAGAAAAACGGTCAACCACCATAAGGCTAACAGTATTGCCATTGGAAACAGGGAGCTCGACAGTGAAGTCCATGGAAAGATGTGTCCAAGGACGCTCACCATTAGCAATAGGTTGAGGAAGACCCACAGGAAGATGTCGGAGTCTTATTCTGTGCACAAACTGAGCAGGAGGCAACATACGCAGCAACATCAGAACGAAGGCCTGGCCACCAGAATTGTCGAGTGACAGACCAAATCATTTGGTTCTTGCCTGGGTGACCTGCGGCTTTAGGATAGTGGTAAGTGTGCAAAAGTTTAGTTAGAAGATTCTCAGGAACAAAACACCACTAGGTTTCTCAGGAGGTGCATTGGTTTGTGCAGCCAGGATCTCCTCCCCCAAGGGAGAAGTCAAATTAGTACGTGTGGTAGCCAAAATATGGTCAGGAGGTATAACTGGAGTAGGTACAGACTCCTCCTTGGACAGAGGGAAGATTGTCGAGAGAGGGCATCAGCCCTAACATTCTTACTACCAGGCAGGTAGGAGACCACATAATTAAACCGAGACAAAAATAGCGCCCATCTGGCCTGTCGGGGCGACAAACAATTTGCTTCAGATAGATAAGTTAAATTCTTGTGGTCAGTAAGAATGAGCACTGGCACGCTAGTACCCTCGAGAAGATGCCTCCATTCCTTGAGTGCCAAAATTATGGCCAGTAATTCACTGTCGCCAATTTCATAATTGCATTCTGCTGGAGACAATTTCTTAGAGAAGAAACCACACGGATGCAAGGAACCATCAGGCGTAGGACGTTGAGACAAGAGGGCACCTACTCCAGTCTCAGACGCATCAACCTCAAGAACGAAATGCAGGACAGGGTTAGGATGAACCAGAACTGGAGCGGCAGCAAAGGCAGTCTTAAGACTAACAAAGGCTTTAATGGCAGTAGGTGACCAATGGAGTGGATCATTCTCTTTACGGGTCATGTCTGTGATAGGTTTGACCAAGGAAGAAAAGTTTTTAATAAACTTTCTATAGTAATTGGCGAACCCCAAAAAATGTTGAATAGACCGAAGACCAACTGGGCGATGCCACTGCAGATAACTTGTCAGGATCCATGGAGAACCCTGCAACGGAGATAACATAACCTAGGGAGGTTACTTGAGTCTGATGGAACCCACATTTCTCGAGTTTACAAAACAGGCCGTTCTCACGTAGTCTCTGAAGAACCTGTGTAACATCAGAACGATGAGCCTCAAGTGTGGGTGAGTGTATGAGGATGTCGTCCAAGTACACCACAACACACTGTTGCAACATATCTCGTAGGACATCATTAATAAATTCCTGGAAAACAGCAGGAGCATTACATAGGCCAAAGGGCATTACAAGATTCTCATAATGACCGCTCCTGGTGTTAAATGCTGTTTTCCATTTGTGGCCCTCCTTGATCCTAACGAGATTGTACTCTCCTCTCAAATCAAGTTTTGTAAAGACCGTAGCTCCCTTGAGGCGGTCAAAGAGTTCTGTAATGAGCGGAATAGGGTAAGCATTCTTAATGGTAAGATGATTAAGACCCCTATAATCAATGCATGGTCTTAACTCGCCACCCTTTTTCTTCACAAAGAAGAAGCCAGCCCCTGCAGGAGAGCAGGATTTGCAGATGATCCCCCATGACAGAGCATTGGCAACATACTCCTCCATAGCACAATTCTCCGCAACAGACAGAGGGTAAACCCGGCCCTGAGGAGGAATGGCTCCGGGTTGCAGGTCTATGGCACAATCGTAAGACCGGTGAGGAGGCAACGTACCGGCATGCACCTTGTCAAAAATGTCTAGGAACTCTCGGTACTCCTCTGGCAATTGAGATACCGAAGAAGTGCACAAGACTTTAACTGTTTTCCGAAGACAAGTGGAAATACATTGCGGAGACCACAACAAAATGTCGGACCTGCGCCAGTCGAGACTGGGATTGTGCTTTTGGAGCTAGGGATAACACAGAACAACCGGAAAATGCGGAGAGTTAATCACCTGGAACTGGAGGGTTTCAAAATGGAGAGCCCCAACAGCCATGGATAAAGGAGCAGTTTCGTGAGTAACGAGTGTGGGCTGAAGGGGCCTGCCATCAGGGGCCTCAATAGTAAGCGGAACGGACCGAGGTAAAACAGGAATGGAGTGCTTTGATACAAAAGCACTTTTTAATGAAATAGCCCTCAGCACCGGAGTCAACAAGAGCCTTGGTGACTATGGAGGAGTCCACCCAGGAAAGGACAACCGTGACCAAAGGTTTCTCCTTTAGCGGTTCCGGGGACGAGGATAAACCACCCAAGGTCTGCCCCCGACAGGACCTTAGGTGTGAGCGTTTCCCGGCCGTGTAGGACAAGACTCCAAAAGGTGGCCCTGTAACCCACAATAGAGGCAGAGCCCCTTCCTCCTCCTAAAGGCCCTCTCCACTGCGGAGAGACACGTGAATCCCAACTGCATCGGCTCAGCAGTACCTGGTGACTCTGGACCAGGAGGCATGGGAGGTGAGAGAGGCATGGGTGGGAACGAACACGTAGGAAACGGAACAGGAGGCTTCTGCAAGCGCTCCTTGAAAGAGGGCCTCTCACTTAGTCTGATGTCAATTAGGATCCAAAAAGACACCAATGCCTCAAGAACTTCTGGTAAATCTCTGGCAGCAACTTCATCTTTAATCGCATTAATAGAGCCCATGAAAGAAGGCGGCAACAAGGGCTTCATTGTTCCAACCTACCTCTGCGGCAAGCGTACGGAACTCAATAGCATACTGAGAAACAGATCTTGTATCTTGCTGAATGGACATGAGTTGTTTAGCAGCAGAGGAGCGAGCCGGAACATCAAATACCCTTCGAAAGGAGGCCACAAATTCAGGGTAATTTAAAATCACAGGTTTATTAGTCTCCCAGACTCCCACAAGGGATTAGCCCAGGCAAGAGCTGCGTCAGAGAGTAACGAGATGAGAAATCCCACCTTAGCTCTGTCAGAGGGAAGCGCCTGAGGTAACATCTCATAGTAAATGCCCACCTGGTTCAAAAACCCTCTGCACTGATTAGGATCGCTTCCATAATGCTGAGGTAGAGGTGCAGAACCGGACATGCTCCTGGTAGGACTAGGTGCAGCAGCGGAAATGGAAGCAGCCATAACTTGCGGGACACTTTGGTCCAAATGTGCAGTGCGAGTCAGCAGGGTTTCCAGGGCTAGTGCAAATTGATCCAAGCGGTGAGCCTGTTCATCCATCTAGGAAATTATGGATTATTAGCACCATCAGGATTCATGGCCCTTGCATAATGTCAGGGTGCCAGGAATCAGACAGAGACGAGAAGTGCAAAAATAATCACACCTTTTATTAATAGCAAAAAATAATAAAAAGTCCACAAGTCAAATAACAAGCCAGAAATCAAAACTAGAGCTGGTAGTCAGACAAGCCGAGTCAGGAGCCAAAGCGAGTAGTCAGACGAGCCGGAATCAGGAACAAGGAGAACAGCAGAGTCAGGAACAAGCCAGGGATCAGGAACCAGGAGGGACGTCAGAACAGCCAGGTAATACACGGGAGCTCTCACAAACAGGTCTGAGACAACGCAAGGGCAAAGCATACTGAACAGAGGCCCTTTAAATAATAAGTGATGACATCACAATTCTGAGACTGCATCCTGTCTCACACGGATGATGTACACCAGTCTGGCCATAAAAGGAAGTGCAGGAAATGAGCAGCATCACACAGTATGCACCAGAGTCAGCAAGAGAGGTGAGTAAAATGGCTGCCAGTAACACATGGCAAACAAAAGAGGGAAAAAAACCCTGACAGGTTTTTACAATTTCTGTCCCATTTTTTTCAATAATAAGTTGGAGCATGCTCGAAATGTCCCCAATTATTTATATGTTTATCCTTTAGAGGTTAGATCCACTTTAAATATATCTGTACACTTATGTATGTTAATCCTCTTGCTCAGCTTTTTAATTCCTGTATGGATCGCCTTAGGTATGCTAACCGGACACTTGCTGCACTTGTCTCTAAAGGATTCTGTCCTCCTTTTGTTTGTGCTTTACAAGGGAGTTCTTCAGAATTTGCTCCAGTATTTCAAAATATTGTTGCACTCATATTTTAGAGAGTCTCTGAATAGCAACCTGCAGCTGTTTTGTCTAGTCTCTCTGAATCTCTAAGGATCAGATCAGTTAAAAGGTTACTTTCAGACCCCTTTTTTTTCCCCACACCTAAGATCGGTATTCTGAAGGTGAAGTAATTGCAGATGATCAGGAGTTAGTTGCTGATAAGAAGATTGTATCCTTCTCTTGCATGTTTAAACTTTGATATCATAGCACTTTTCTAAAGGAGGTTTATGTACATTTGGTGTACAAGACCCTAAGCCTTTCTGAAAACAAATTTGTCAATCAATGGGATTGTTTTTCAAACCTTCTGTTAAGACAGTCTCTTCCTCTAAGACACTATCTTCTATACCAGAACTCATCCATTTTCTGCAAGAGGGTTTGGATAAGGGTATATCTTAAAGCTCTCTTAAAGGTCAAATTTCTGCTTTACCTTTTTTTTTTTATCACAGAAAGATTATGAAACTACCTGACACTATAAATGTTCATTTTCTTCCGGTTACACCTTTTGAACCAACACATTCTTTTGTACATAACATTTATTTCTTTGAAAAGTTTTTTTGTTTTTGTTAGCAATTTCTTCTGCTAGGCTATCCGAATTATCAGCTCTTTCTTGTGAGCCTCCTTATCTTATGTTTTCATCAAGATAAAGCATTTTTTAGAATGACATTTTTTTTTCTCCTCCAAAGTAGTCTCAGCTGACAATATAAATCAAGGGATTGTAGTTACATCTCTATGTCCTAATACACAATATTCGAAGGAAAGACTTCAATATAATTTGAATGTGGTTGGGGCTTTAAAGTTTTATTTAAAATCTACCAAATATTTTAGACACTATCCTAGTCTTTTTATTAATTTATCAGGTCCTCAAAAGGTTTTGAAAGCATTAGCTGTTACTTTAGCTGCTTGTCTTAAGTCTTTGATACATAAAGCTTACTTGGAGGAAGGTAACCATCATTCGAAACTACTTATAGCTTATTCTACTAGATATGTTTGTACTTCTTGGGCTTTCAAGAATGAGGCACTCGTAGAGCAGATTTGTAAAGGAACAACTTAGTCATCACTATATAAATTTACCAAGTTTTACTACTTTTATGTTTGTGCTTCCTAAGAAGCGGCCTTTGGTAGGACAGTCCTTCAGGCAGCAGTTCATGGAAAATATATTCTTGACGTTTTTATTTTATTTCCATATTTTTACCCTCTCATAACTAGTCAACTCCACAGCTTTGGCATAGGGTCCCAGGCCTAATGAATCGAGTACTCTCACCACCTTATGAAAGAAAACAAAATTTATGCTTACCTGATAAATTCCTTTCTTTGATGGTGTTAAGCGTCCATGACCCCAGCCAAATTTTTATGGATAAGAAAAAAATTGTTTTTTCTAATGATAGTTCCTATTTGCAACTCTGCTTATTCCTTTTCTACCTTGTTTTGCCTTCTATCTTTCTTACTTGGCTATATGTTTAACTGACATACTAGTAAAGAGGGAGGTGTGATGAGAGTGGGAAGTGACGTCACATGATGGGGGCGGGGCTTAGGCCCGTTTGTCTGTGTCATAGTTACTTAGTGAGGTCAATGCTACCAGATGTATATTTCCATGCTCTACAATAAAATAGAGTTGTACCATCTTTGCTGTGTCCTGCATGTGTCCTGCATCTCATGACATGGTGTCAGAAGTTCTTGCCTGCGTTTCCTGATCAATGACAATGTCAAAGTTTACCCCACCTGAGCCTTTTGATTTCTCTCAGCCTGCAGCTTGGCCCACATGGCGTCAGCGGTTTCAGCGCTTCAGGATTGCTTCCAAGCTGGACAAGGAGAGTGGTGAAGTACAATTTAATTCTCTTTTATACTCTATGGGGAAAGATGTGGAGCCAGTGTTCAATGCCTTTACTTTCCAAGAAGGGGAAGAATTTGACTTTGAAATAGTTATGAATAAACTCAGTGCCCACTTTGTGCCCAAAAGAAATGTGATTCATGAGAGAGCTTGTTTTCACAAAAATGCTCAGCGTGTGGGAGAATCTGTCGAGTCATTTGTGCACAGCCTGTATGAACTAGCTGAATTCTGTGAGTTTGGTGTTGCTAAAGAAGAGCAAATGAGAGACAGAATAGTCATAGGAATTGCAGATGCTGAAGTCTAACTGAAGCTGCAGTTAGAGTCTGATTTAACATTAGATGGGGCTATTAGGATGGCCCACCAGAGTGAACTGGTGAAAAAGCAAAGTGCTGATCTGAGGTCTGAGAGTATTGTGGATGAAGTGCAGCAGTTCAGGAGAGCTGCTAGTGAAAGGCACAGTGTGAGCGGTAGACCAAGGGCAGCAGATAGGCCCAGAAATGGATGGGCGCAGCATGCCCGATGCACACTGTGCAACCGTGCCCATGATCAGAGTGTCATATGCCCTGCTAAAGACAAAAGATGTAGAAAATGTAACAGGATGGGCTATTTTGAAGTGGTGTGTAAGACTGAATATATTATGGAGATGCAGGTGGATAGCGAACAGGAGGGTCAAGAAGTGTCCTTTGTGGGGTCTGTTGTTGAACGGCCGGTGTTCAGAAGATGATTGGAGGGTTACTCTTACTGTAATGGGAGCCAAAGTTGCCTTTAAGATTGACACAGGAGCAGACATCACTGTAATGTCTCTTGCAGCATTCATAAAACTGCCTTGACAGCCCCAGCTGGCGAAAGTCACAACAAAAGTCCATAGTCCTGGTGGCCGCATTGCTTGTGCAGGGAAATTTCTTGCCAGCTGCGATCACAAGCAAAGGAAATTCACCATGTGGGTGCATGTGATTAGAGGTCAGTGTGTTAACAACTTATTGAGCAGAAAAGCAGTCTGTGGTTTGGGCCTAGTAGCCAGAGTGAATGAAATCTCAGAAGATATGTTTGGTGAATTGGGCCTATTGAATTGCAACCCAGTCCGTATATCACTTAAAGGTGACGCAGTCCCATGCAGCATTACCACTCCCCGTAGAATTCCGTTTCCGCTCATGCCTCAAGTGGAGAAGGAGCTTCTGCATATGAAGAATATGGGGGTTATTGAAGAGGTTGTTGAAGCAACTGACTGGTGTGCCTTCATTGTGCCTGTTGCAAAGAAAAATCGGGAAGGTACGCATCTGCGTAGACTTGAAAAGGCTGAATGAGGCAGTGAAGAGAGAGAGATATGTGCTGCCGACACTTGAAGACATAGCTCTGAAACTGGCTGGGGCAAAGTTCTTCTCTACATTGGATGCTTCTAGCGGCTTCTGGCAGATACCTCTAGATCCAAAGTGCCGCAAACTGACTACCTTCATTACACCAGTAGGTCGGTTTTGCTTTTGCAGACTCCCCTTCGGGATTTCCTCTGCTCCTGAAATCTTCCAAAGAGAAATGAGTTATCTCCTAAGAGACCACGGCAGTCGTCATGGACGACATCTTAGTGTATGGGTCTACATTGGAGGAACATGATCAGCGATTGAGCTGTGTGCTGCAGACTATCAGAGAGTCCGGGCTGAAGCTAAACAAAGAGAAATGCCATTTTAGGAAAGCTGAGTTATGTGACTTTGGGCATATCATCAATGAGGATGGCATCAAGCCAGACCCTGAGAAAATTTGTGCTATTGAACAGATGAAAAGTCCTTCTGATGTGCATGAGCTGAGACAAATATTGGGCCTTGTAAATTATGTGGGCAGTTTCCTTCCAGATTTATCCACAATACTGCACCCTATCACAGAGTTGCTAAAGAAAGATGTTGCCTGGGTCTAGGGACCTTCACAGGAAGAATATTTTATGCAGGTCAAGTCCCTGCTGGGGTCTGCCCCAGTGTTGGGGTTCTACGACCCTTCCAAAAAGACTGTGGTTAGTGCTGATGCGAGCAGTTATGGATTAGGGGCTGCCCTCCTGCAGCTGAATGAAAACAAACTACAGCCCATCGCCTACTGTACCCGTACACTGACCAAATTGAGAGAGTGCCTGGCAGCAGTTTGGGCCTGTGATCGCTTTCAGCGTTACCTAGTGGGTTTAGACAAATTTAGTCTGGAGACTGATCATAAACCGCTAGTCCCTCTAATCAACTCCTATGATATTGACAAAACACCCCTAAGATGCCAGAGACTTCTAATGAGGCTGCTCAGGTTCAACGTTCAGGCAATGCATGTGCCGGGGAAACAACTGGCAGATACACTATCCAGGCTCCCGCTGGTTGCTGCTGAAGTGTCTTCAATGGAATCAGACGTGAAAGTGTATGTAGATTCAGTTTTGGCCTCCAAATCCATTTCTTAAGGGAAGCTAGAACAAATAAAGAGACATATTTAGATACAGACCTTCAAGAAGTTATAAAGTACATAAAAGAAGGTTGGCCCGAGAGTCGGGCAGCCTGGATGTCTTTAAGTTCTTACCAGTCAGAAAGGTTGCAGCTCACGGAGCTGGATGGGTTGGTGCTGTTCCAGGACCGCATTGTTATTCCTGTTGGCATGCAGCAGGATATGTTAAACAGGATTCACAATGGCCACTTAGGCATTACAAAATGCAGAGAAAGGGCAGCTACGGCTGTATGGTGGCCTGGGATCAGTTCCGACATTGCAAGCCATGTGTCTAAATGTGCCTTTTGCCGGGAACGCCGGCCTACTCAGTGAAGAGAGCCCTTGATTTCTACTCCGCTGCCTGCAGGCCCGTGGCAGAAAATAGCTGCTGATTTGTGCGAACTGCACAGGAAAAAGTTCCTAGTCATGATCGACTGCTATTCCAGGTATTTGGAAATTGCACCTTTGAATGAAATCACAAGTCAAGCAATTAACACTCGTCTCAAGAGCTTGTTCGCACGGTGGGGCATACCAATGGAGTTGGTGAGTGATAATGGAATGCAGTTCGCTTCAACAGAGTTCAGTTCTTTCAGCAGAGAATATGATTTTATACATTCCACGTCAAGTCCACATTACCCACCGGCTAATGTAATGGCTACAAGGGCAGTTCAAACAACAAAATTCATTTTGAAGCAATCTGGGCCGTACCTAGCACTCTTGTCCTATAGGGCGACTCCAATTCAAGCCACGGGGTTTAGCCCGGCACAGCTGATGCTAGGACGCCAGATTCGCACCACCTTACCCTTTGTGGGTGTCTTGCAGCCAACTAGCTCTATTCCTCGGGACGAAATCCTTAGGAGGGATGAAGAGGCAAAAAGGGGCTATTGATTCTTCTACGACAGGAGACATTCTGTGAGGCCCTTGCAGGAGCTGAATGCGGGGTAAAGTGTCATAATTAAACTGGATGATGAGAAGAAATGGAAGACGCCTGCTACGGTAATTGGACGCTCTCCAGAACCAAGGTCTTAAGTAGTCCTTACTGATAGAGGGACAGTTACATGCTGTAACCGAAAACATCTTCAGCCTGTACCTAAGAGTCTTGAACTAGATGCCTCAGTACCACCGCCGGTGGGATCCCCTGTTTTAAGAGGGGTGCCTTACCCTCAGCAAGATCACAGCGGGGATATGTCCTTTCCTTTAGCAGACTCTCAATCACCTTCTTCTGTATCAGAGGACAGTTCATGTAGAGTTACATCAAGCGAAAGAGTGGTGAAACTTCCGGCCCGATATTGGGATTAACATTAGTTAGAGCAGTGACCGGAAGTATGGGCAGAATAATCACATGGTCACTGTGGACTAGGGTAGTCTACCCCGATGTT
This sequence comes from Bombina bombina, assembly GCF_027579735.1. Lineage (NCBI taxonomy): Eukaryota > Metazoa > Chordata > Amphibia > Anura > Bombinatoridae > Bombina > Bombina bombina. The sequence continues at coordinate 547,261,227 of NC_069502.1, read as the reverse complement.
CAAGTCAGGATGTAATTCATGTTGTTTATACATATATTCTCTTTAACGTGTTACTTGTTATATACTGTTCAAAACTGTTGTATGCTTTTTGTATACTTTATTTGTTGTATTCAAATGAAAAAAAAAGTGTATGCCTTGTCCTTTGAATAGGGGGAAGATGTGATGAGAGTGGGAAGTGACGGCACCGGATGGGGGCGGGGCTTAAGCCTGTTTGTCTGTGTCGCAGTTACTTAGTTAGATCAATGCTACCAGATGTATATTTCCATGCTCTACAATAAAATAGAGTTGTACCATCTTTGCTGTATCCTGCATCTCATGACAGGAGGGATTGACAGTTTTGGTGAACTTTGCCTCCTCCTAGTGGCTAGGAAGTGAATCCTAGGCACAATGAATTGTGCACTCTCACCACCATAAAAGTAAGGTATTTATCAGGTATGCATAATTTTTTTTTTTTCCTTTTATAAACGTAGAGTTGTGATTTGCCAGAAAGCTCTACTTTTGATTTGTTTGTCCAAAGGACATTCTCCCAGAAGGAATGTGGCTTCTCAAGATGCATTTTGGCAAACTCCAGTTAGGCTTTTTTGTGTTTCTCCCTTAAAATGCAAGGGTACCAATAATTTTAGCCATATTTGCATCTTTCAAAATCTATTTTATTATTCTTTGTAGAGCTCTAAAGGTTCATAATACATTCTACTATAATTGTGTGTCATGCTTATCTATCTGATGGTGTGTATTGTGCTTCTAAAGACTTAAAGTGATTTTAACCTTTTTTATTTACATTCACCTAGATTACGAGTTTTGCGCTATACCGCGTGCGTAAAGAACGCAATAAAATGAGCGGTATCGCACTTTCCATAGCGCTGCCATTACGAGTTACTGAAAAACCTCCTTGTGCTGTGCGGTATGGTGCATTAAGCTCCATACCGCACAAAAGCCAAGGGCTGAGTTTACGTGCTTGTGCACACTTTCCCCCATAGACATCAATGGGGAGAGAGTGTTAGAAAAAAACTAACACCTGCGATTGCGGAATGGCAACCCCATTGATGTCTATGGGCAAAAGAAAGTTACGTTTAAACCTAACATAAACCCCTAGTCTAAACACCCCTAATTTGCCGCTCCCCGACATCCCCAAGACTAAATAAAGCTATTAACCCCTAATTTGTCGCTCCCCGACACTAAATAAAGTTATTAACCCCTAATCTGCTGATCATCGGCACTAAATAAACCTATTAACTACTAATCCACTGCTCCCCAACATCGCCGACACTAAATAAACCTATTAACCCCTAATCCGCTGCTCCCCAATGCTAAAGTTATTAACCCCTAATCTGCCGCTCCTCGACACTAAATAAACTGTTAACCCCAATCCGCTGCTCCCCAACGCTAAATAGTTATTAACCCTTAATCTGCCGCCCCCTGACATCGCAGACACTAAATAAACCTATTAACCCCTAAACCGCCGGATCCCCACATCGCAAATAATAAATAAAGGTATTAACCCCTAAACGCCAACCCTCCACATCGTAACTAATAAACTAAATCTATTAACCCCTAAACCACTGGACCCCCACATTGCAAAACACTAAATTAAACTATTAACCCCTAAACCTAACACCCCGGTACTTTTAATTTAAAGTTACGATATAACTTTCTTTAAATAAATAAAAACTTACCTGTGAAATAAAAAAAAAAAATACTAAGATTAAACTATAAATTAACCTAACATTACTATTTTTTTTTTTATTTTTTTTATTTTTTTTTAAGTATTTATTTATAGACCAACATGAGTACAAAACACAAAATGCGCCACGCAGGGCTTAGTTTAATAACCTATGACAAAAGAAAATTAATGCATTTATCTTAATTGAATAATAATGATAATACATATCTATTGTTGATAGATTAATACATATTGTACTCAATGGAGGTATTTTCTATTTAATTTATACATTTGATTTAAGAAAAGAAGGTCAACAAAAAAGAAAAAAAGAAAAAAAAAAGCCATTCTATTCATTCAAGTAGTAGACGGTTTACTTTAAGGTCAGTTTCATATTCCTCAATTAGATTATCGAGGTAAGGGAGATGTGAATAGCCACATTATGGGGAGGAGAGGGAGGGGGAGAGAAGAGAGAAGGAGAGGGGAGAAAAAAAATAAAAAAAAAAATGTCACCATTGATCTAGTATCACTACTTCGGAATGCCTAAGGGGATAAATTAATTGGTCTATTTCTTCTGGTGGGAAAATCTTGATGAATGTCGACCATTTTTTAAAAAAGAGCATTATCTCTCTTTCAGATGTTAGGGCTGTATCCATTTGCTCGATAATGCATTGTTTTTTCATATAATTTTTCATATGATTCTTTCAGAAAGACAACTTCCGCCAGAGAAATAGAGAGAGGATGTATCTTCAATGTCTTTTTGAGCCAAAATTCTACTTTTTGCCATAGCTGTTTTATCTTTGGACATGTCCACAACCTGTGAACAATATCTGCTGCTAGGTATGCACACTTTGGACATATATTGAATTCATGATTATGCCATTTATATCCCTTTAGTGGAGTATAGTAAGATCTATACAGGAGTTTAATATGTGATTCTCGCCAGGATGCAGATAGGGTAGTCTGAGCCGTTATAGATATAGATTTCTTCTGTTAAGTGTGATCAGTCCACGGGTCATCATTACTTCTGGGATATTACTCCTCCCCAACAGGAAGTGCAAGAGGATTCACCCAGCAGAGCTGCATATAGCTCCTCCCCTCTACGTCACTCCCAGTCATTCTCTTGCACCCAACAACTAGATAGGATGTGTGAGAGGACTATGGTGATTATACTTAGTTTTATATCTTCAATCAAAAGTTTGTTATTTTAAAATAGCACCGGAGTGTGTTATTACCTCTCTGGCAGAGTTTGAAGAAGAATCTACCAGAGTTTTTGCTATGATTTTAGCCGGAGTAGTTAAGATCATATTGCTGTTTCTCGGCCATCTGAGGAGAGGTAAACTTCAGATCAGGGGACAGCGGGCAGATGAATCTGCATAGAGGTATGTAGCAGCTTTTATTTTCTGACAATGGAATTGATGAGAAAATCCTGCCATACCGATATAATGTCATGTATGTATACTTTACACTTCAGTATTCTGGGGAATGGTACTTCACTAGAATTACACTGTAAGAAGTACATAAAGCTGTTTAATAACTAGAAATTATGTTTAACGTTTTTGCTGGAATGTAAAATCGTTTTCATTTGCTGAGGTACTGAGTGAATAAATGTTTGGGCACTATTTTTCCACTTGGCAGTTGCTTAATCTTTTTTCTGACAGTTTCTGTTCTCTCTCACTGCTGTGTGTGAGGGGGAGGGGCCGTTTTTTGGCGCTTTTGCTACGCATCAAATATTTCAGTCAGCAGCTCATTGTATTTCCTGCATGATCCGGTTCATCTCTACAGAGCTCAGGGGTCTTCAAAACTTATTTTGAGGGAGGTAATTTCTCTCAGCAGAGCTGTGAGAATTATAGTTGACTGAGATAAAAAACGTTTATTCTGTAATTTGTTTCCTGCTTTCAGAATTTGTTATCTTTGCTAATGGGATTAAACCTTTGCTAAAGTTGTGTTGTTTACACTATAACTGTTTTCAATTTATTAATTTTCAACTGTCATAGATCTTCTGTGCTTCTTAAAGGCACAGTACGTTTTTAATATTATTCTAATTGAATTGTATTCCAAGTTGCAAGTTTATTTGCTAGTGTGTTAAACATGTCTGATTCAGAGGATGATACCTGTGTCATTTGTTGCAATGCCAAAGTGGAGCCCAATAGAAATTTATGTACTAACTGTATTGATGCTACATTAAATAAAAGTCAATCTGTACAAATTGAACAAATTTCACCAAACAACGAGGGGAGAGTTATGCCGACTAACTCGCCTCACGTGTCAGTACCTGCATCTCCCGATCGGGAGGTGCGTGATATTGTAGCGCCGAGTACATCTGGGCGGCCATTACAAATCACATTACAGGATATGGCTACTGTTATGACTGAAGTTTTGGCTAAATTACCAGAACTAAGAGGTAAGCGTGATCACTCTGGGGTGAGAACAGAGTGCGCTGATAATATTAGGGCCATGTCAGACACTGCGTCACAGGTGGCAGAACATGAGGACGGAGAACTTCATTCTGTGGGTGACGGTTCTGATCCAAACAGACTGGATTCAGATATTTCAAATTTTAAATTTAAACTGGAAAACCTCCGTGTATTACTAGGGGAGGTGTTAGCGGCTCTGAATGATTGTAACACAGTTGCAATACCAGAGAAAATGTGTAGGTTGGATAAATATTTTGCGGTACCGGCGAGTACTGAGGTTTTTCCTATACCTAAGAGACTTACTGAAATTGTTACTAAGGAGTGGGATAGACCCGGTGTGCCGTTCTCACCCCCTCCGATATTTAGAAAAATGTTTCCAATAGACGCCACCACACGGGACTTATGGCAAACGGTCCCTAAGGTGGAGGGAGCAGTTTCTACTTTAGCTAAGCGTACCACTATCCCGGTGGAGGATAGCTGTGCTTTTTCAGATCCAATGGATAAAAAATTAGAGGGTTACCTTAAGAAAATGTTTGTTCAACAAGGTTTTATATTGCAACCCCTTGCATGCATTGCGCCGATCACGGCTGCAGCGGCATTCTGGATTGAGTCTCTGGAAGAGAACATTAGTTCAGCTACTCTGGACGACATTACGGACAGGCTTAGAGTCCTTAAACTATCTAATTCATTCATTTCGGAGGCCGTAGTACATCTTACTAAACTTACGGCGAAGAATTCAGGATTCGCCATTCAGGCACGCAGGGCGCTGTGGCTAAAATCCTGGTCAGCCGATGTTACTTCTAAGTCTAAATTGCTTAATATACCTTTCAAAGGGCAGACCTTATTCGGGCCCGGGTTGAAAGAGATTATCGCTGACATTACAGGAGGTAAAGGCCATGCCCTGCCTCAGGACAAAGCCAAAGCTAAGGCTAGACAGTCTAATTTTCGTTCCTTTCGTAATTTCAAAGCTGGAGCAGCATCAACTTCCTCTGCACCAAAACAGGAAGGAGCCGTTGCTCGCTACAGACAAGGCTGGAAACCTAACCAGTCCTGGAACAAGGGCAAGCAGACCAGGAAACCTGCTGCTGCCCCTAAAACAGCATGAATTGAGGGCCCCCGATCCGGGATCGGATCTAGTGGGGGGCAGACTTTCTCTCTTCGCCCAGGCTTGGGCAAGAGATGTCCAGGATCCCTGGGCGCTAGAGATAATATCTCAGGGATACCTTCTGGACTTCAAATACTCTCCTCCAAGAGAGAGATTTCATCTGTCAAGGTTGTCAACAATCCAGACAAAGAAAGAGGCGTTTCTACGCTGCGTACAAGAGCTCTTGTTAATGGGAGTAATCCATCCTGTTCCACGATCGGAACAGGGACAGGGGTTTTACTCAAATCTGTTTGTGGTTCCCAAAAAAGAGGGAACTTTCAGACCAATCCTGGACTTAAAGATCCTAAACAAATTCCTAAGAGTTCCATCGTTCAAGATGGAGACTATTCGGACAATTTTACCTATGATCCAAGAGGGTCAGTACATGACCACTGTAGATTTAAAAGATGCCTACCTTCACATACCGATTCACAAAGATCATTACCGGTACCTAAGGTTTGCCTTCCTAGACAGGCATTACCAGTTTGTGGCTCTTCCATTCGGATTGGCTACAGCTCCAAGAATCTTCACAAAGGTTCTGGGTGCTCTTCTGGCGGTACTAAGACCGCAGGGAATCTCGGTAGCTCCATACCTAGACGACATTCTGATTCAAGCTTTCAAACTGCCAAGTCTCATACAGAGTTAGTACTGGCATTTCTAAGGTCACATGGATGGAAGGTGAACGAAAAGAAAAGTTCACTTGTTCCACTCACAAGAGTTCCCTTCCTGGGGACTCTTATAGATTCTGTAGAAATGAAGATTTACCTGACAGAGGACAGGCTAACAAGACTTCAAAGTGCTTGCCGCACCCTTCATTCCATTCAACACCCGTCAGTGGCTCAATGCATGGAGGTAATCGGCTTAATGGTAGTGGCAATGGACATAGTACCCTTTGCACGCTTACACCTCAGACCACTGCAACTGTGCATGCTAAGTCAGTGGAATGGGGATTACTCAGACTTATCCCCTTCTCTGAATCTGGATCAAGAGACCAGAAATTCTCTTCTATGGTGGCTTTCTCGGCCACATCTGTCCAGGGGGATGCCATTCAGCAGACCAGACTGGACAATTGTAACAACAGACGCCAGCCTTCTAGGTTGGGGTGCCGTCTGGAATTCTCTGAAGGCTCAGGGACAATGGAGTCAGGAGGAGAGTCTCCTGCCAATAAACATTCTGGAATTGAGAGCAGTTCTCAATGCCCTCCTGGCTTGGCCCCAGTTGACAACTCGGGGGTTCATCAGGTTTCAGTCGGACAACATCACGACTGTAGCTTACATCAACCATCAGGGAGGGACAAGAAGCTCCCTAGCTATGATGGAAGTTTCAAAGATAATTCGCTGGGCAGAGTCTCACTCTTGCCACCTGTCAGCAATCCACATCCCGGGAGTGGAGAACTGGGAGGCGGATTTCTTAAGTCGTCAGACTTTTCATCCGGGGGAGTGGGAACTCCATCCGGAGGTCTTTGCCCAAATACTTCGACGTTGGGGCAAACCAGAGATAGATCTCATGGCGTCTCGACAGAACGCCAAGCTTCCTCGTTACGGGTCCAGATCGAGGGATCCAGGAGCAGTCCTGATAGATGCCCTGACAGCACCTTGGGACTTCAGGATGGCTTACGTGTTTCCACCCTTCCCGATGCTTCCTCGATTGATTGCCAGAATCAAACAAGAGAGAGCATCAGTGATTCTAATAGCTCCTGCGTGGCCACGCAGGACTTGGTATGCAGACCTGGTGGACATGTCATCCTGTCCACCTTGGTCTCTACCTCTGAAACAGGACCTTCTGATACAGGGTCCCTTCAAACATCAAAATCTAACTTCTCTGAAGCTGACTGCTTGGAAATTGAACGCTTGATTTTATCAAGACGTGGGTTTTCTGAGTCAGTTATTGATACCTTAATACAGGCTAGGAAGCCTGTTACCAGAAAGATTTACCATAAGATATGGCGTAAATACCTATATTGGTGTGAATCCAAAGGTTACTCTTGGAGTAAGGTTAGGATTCCTAGGATATTGTCTTTTCTACAAGAAGGTTTAGAAAAGGGTTTATCTGCTAGTTCATTAAAGGGACAGATCTCAGCTCTGTCCATTCTGTTACACAAACGTCTGTCAGAAGTTCCTGACGTCCAGGCTTTTTGTCAGGCTTTGGCCAGGATTAAGCCTGTGTTTAAAACTGTTGCTCCACCATGGAGTTTAAACCTTGTTCTTAATGTTTTACAGGGCGTTCCGTTTGAACCCCTTCATTCCATTGATATAAAGTTGTTATCTTGGAAAGTTCTATTTTTAATGGCTATTTCCTCGGCTCGAAGAGTCTCTGAATTATCAGCCTTACATTGTGATTCTCCTTATTTGATTTTTCATTCGGATAAGGTAGTTCTGCGTACTAAACCTGGGTTCTTACCTAAGGTAGTTACTAACAGGAATATCAATCAAGAGATTGTTGTTCCTTCCTTGTGCCCAAATCCTTCTTCGAAGAAGGAACGTCTACTGCACAACCTGGATGTAGTCCGTGCTCTAAAATTTTACTTACAGGCAACTAAGGAATTTCGACAAACGTCTTCTCTGTTTGTCGTTTACTCTGGGCAGAGGAGAGGTCAAAAAGCTTCTGCTACCTCTCTTTCCTTTTGGCTTCGTAGCATAATTCGTTTAGCTTATGAGACTGCTGGACAGCAGCCTCCTGAAAGAATTACAGCTCATTCTACTAGAGCTGTGGCTTCCACTTGGGCCTTCAAGAATGAGGCCTCTGTTGAGCAGATTTGCAAGGCTGCAACTTGGTCTTCGCTTCATACTTTTTCCAAATTTTACAAATTTGACACTTTTGCTTCATCGGAGGCTATTTTTGGGAGAAAGGTTCTTCAGGCAGTGGTTCCTTCTGTATAAAGAGCCTGCCTATCCCTCCCGTCATCCGTGTACTTTTGCTTTGGTATTGGTATCCCAGAAGTAATGATGACCCGTGGACTGATCACACTTAACAGAAGAAAACATAATTTATGCTTACCTGATAAATTCCTTTCTTCTGTAGTGTGATCAGTCCACGGCCCGCCCTGTTTTTAAGGCAGGTAAATATTTTTTAATTTATACTCCAGTCACCACTTCACCCTTGGCTTTTCCTTTCTCGTTGGTCCTTGGTCGAATGACTGGGAGTGACGTAGAGGGGAGGAGCTATATGCAGCTCTGCTGGGTGAATCCTCTTGCACTTCCTGTTGGGGAGGAGTAATATCCCAGAAGTAATGATGACCCGTGGACTGATCACACTACAGAAGAAAGGAATTTATCAGGTAAGCATAAATTATGTTTTTTCTACCTGTTCTATCTCCAAATTTAATTCTGGATATATAAGATTCCATCTCTGCGTTATCTGACTTAAGTTAGAATTTGCCTGAGAGCTAGTCGCTAATTCATACCATATTGAGACAGAGGTTAAGTCATTTTTTACAAGAATGGGCCAGCTATCTAATTTTCCCCATGTCCATATCCATCCAAATTTTTCAGTTAGAGAAAAGAGATAGTGTCTCGCCTGCAAATAAGCAAAAAAATCCTTATTGCTCAATTGGAACTCTTGCTTTAATCTATCAAATGATTTTACTGATAATGTATCTTGATCTATAAATTGCGTCATAAAGATTAGACCTTTCTCCTGCCAGGTTTGAAATAGTCGAGATTGTGTTCCTTATTGAAATTCTGGATTACCACATAGACACTGAAATTTTGGAATAGAGAGATCAATGTTTGCTTTTTGTCCAAATTTCTTCCAAGCTTGTATTATTACGTATATCGAGTTAAAAGACTTCACCTTCTTTGGAATTGATTGTACTGGACAATGAATTAATGCTATGGGGTTATACGGATATAAGATGTTTTTTTCAAGTTTATTGTTAGTAAAATAGTCTTTGTTCTCAATCCAGTCTATTACTATGCGTGCGAGAAAGACTAAACTATATTTGCTAAGATCAGGCAGGGCGAATCCTCCATACTTTTTGGGAAGGTAAAGTTTGTCTAGGGAAATGCGTGGTCTCTTGCATTTCCATATAAAGTATCTGAGAGCCTTATTCAATTTTTTCCAATCCTTTATTTTTAGAATAACCGGGATATTCTGTAAGGGAAAGATGATTTTTGGGAGCAAAACCATCTTAAATAAAGCGATACGTCCTGATAGAGATAGTGGGAGGTTTTGCCAGCTATTCAAGTACTCTATTATCTTTGATAATATGGGAGGAATATTAAGATCGTACCATTCTTTTGGTTCAGCTGATATATTGATTCCCAGATATCTAAAGTGAGAAATTACCTCCTTAAAAGGTATTGTCTGCGGAGAAGCCTCATTTTTCCTAACCCATAATAATTCTGATTTCGAGTTATTGATCTTGTAACCAGTAAAGGACCCAAAGGAATTGATAATCGACATTAGTCTTGGAATATTTTTTCCTGTATCCGACATATAGATCAGGACATCATCCACATATAAGGCGATTTTTTGCTCTAATGAACCAATTGTTATTCCCTGAATAGATTGCCTGATTTTAAGAGCTAAAGATTCCATCGCTAAATCGAATATTAAAGGTGATAGTGGACATCCTTGTCTCGTACCTCTCTGGAGTTTAATTACCTTAGATTCTAGGTTACCAATGACCAATTTGGTAGAGGAATTATTACATAAGCTGTCAACAAAAGAAATAAAGTTGTCCTTAAAGCCAAAGTTGAGCAATGTGGTTAGAATGTGTTGGTGATGTACCGAGTCAAACGCTTTTTCTGCGTCAAGTGCAATAATTGCGAGATCGAGATGATCATATGCCGAAATTTCTTGCGAATGACGAAAATAGTCAAGAACAAGAAACAATTCCCTAACCTTAGCAGCTAAGTTGCGTTTAGAGAGGAATCCTGCCTGGTCCTTGTCAATAAGAACTCCAATCTCACCCTGGAGTCTCTTGGCTAAGATGGAAGATAATATCTTATAATCAGTGTTCAATAACGCTATAGGGCGGTAGGATTCCTTTTTTACGGGATCCTTTCCTGGCTTCAAGATCAAGACTGTGGTGGATGCAGCAAAGTTACATGAGACAGGTTTTTTTTCTACATAATAGTAATTAAAAAGGTTTCTTAAATGAGGGACTAGAATGGGAGATAGTATTTTATAAAACTCACTGGGTAAAGAGTCCGGACCAGGAGTTTTTTCCAATTTTAGATTTCTGATAGCTAATATAATCTCTTGATCAGAGATAGGAGAATTGATTTTGGCTGTTGCCTCCTCAGCCAAACATGGATATTCAAGTCCTCTCCAGAATAATTCTGAAGCTTCTATATCTGATTCCCTGAAAGAGTATATATCCTTATAGTGAACGGAAAAAGCATCGATAATTTCTATTGGATCTTTAAGTATAGTATCTTGCTCTAGAAGTGAGTCAATAGCGGGACTTCCTTGCGTATTCTTAACTAATTTAGCCAATAATTTACCTGCCTTGTCACCATATCTATAGAACGTCGCTCTGTATTTTAGTTCGTTTTGTACTGAAGTATGGATCAACAAAGTATCTCTCATTCTCTTGGTGGAAGTGTATTTCCTCCAATTTATAGAGGTAGGATGTGCTAAATATTTATTATAGGCACTAGTAAGTGCACTTAGCATTTCTTTTTCTCTATGCTCAGCTTTCCGCTTGAAATTAGCCATGTATGAAATTATATCTCCTCTAATTACTGCTTTGCCTGCCTCCCATAATAAACTCGGATCATTAACTGACCCCAAATTTAAGGAAAAGAAAACCGTCATTTTAGAAGTCAACCAGTTTTTGAATTTTGGATCCTTCATTAGAAACTTAGGAAAAAAGAAGCTGCGTAGTTTACCTAATTTATTATACAGTGGAATACTTAGGGTAATTGGAGCATGATCGGAGATGGTAACTTGTGTTATTTTAGTTGTGGCTCCTACTTTTAATATTTCCTCATTAACTAGAAATAAGTCAATTCTTGACATTGAGTTCACACTCCTAGCTTTGCATGTAAATTCTCTTTGAGTTGGATTATGGATCCTCCATATGTCCTTAAGGGCAAGATTCCTTAAACATTTTATTTTCTAATTTATCTCTTTTGGAGATAGAGGTACTTCTTGTTTGTCTACATCTATCCAAGGGAATCTGTGGAGTCATGTTGAAATCCCCTGCTACAATTATGTTGCCTTCACCAAGTTGCAAGATTTTAGTCTGTAATGACTCCCAGAATTTGATTTCGAATTTGTTGGGGGCGTAGATATTACATAGGGTGAATATGGAGTTTGAACATTTAATTTTTAAAATCAGGATTCTGCTTTCTGGATCATAATCCTCTAACAATACCTCATATGGGATATTTTTCCCTAGAAGAATCGCTGTTCCTCTTTTCCTACCTATGCTAGGTGTAAAAAATACTTCTTTAACCCAAGAAGATCTTAGTTTTAATGATTCAATTGTGTTCAAGCGAGTTTCCTGGATAAAGGCAATATCTGTGTTTAGTTTCCTTAAATGTGAGGTTATTATTTTACGCTTTATTGGAGTAGAAATACCTCCTACATTCCAGGAGGATATAACTAATTTCCTTACTTTAATCGGCATTTATCAAAGGATTTAGATTGGTAAAAAAAAAAAAGATATCTATTATAGTGGGATAAAGAAGTAAAGCGCCTCTCTCCGCCTCTCTCCCCCATCTCCCCATCAAACTAAAATTCAACAAGCCCCAATAGTAAGGGTGGATGGTGAATATACAAAACATCAGTAATCATCACAGAATTACTCTCCTATGTAAACTTTTAAATCAACATTATTTAACACATTTTTCCTTATAAAACTTTTCTGCATCGGATACATTATCAAAGAAATATATATGACCCTGCAATTCCACCCTCAGTTTGGCTGGGTAAACAACTGTGGCCGAAATTCCCTCCTTAATCAGTCTGCCACAGATTGGAGAAAACTCCCTTCTCCTCAGGGAGGTTTCATAAGCAAAATCTTGAAAAAACAAGATTCTATTTCCTTCTAAGAGGATAGGTGTATTTTTGCGAGATAGCTGTAAAAGCTTAGATTTATCTTGGTAGTTTAAGTACCTCGCTATTATGGGCCTTGATCTTATTCCATCTTTACCTGAGAGGGGGAGTCTCCCCAATCTGTGGGCCCTTTCTACCGCCAAGGGTAATAATTCTTGCGGAATACCAAGGAGTTTGGGAAGAGTCTCAGCCATAAGTTTTATCAATTCTGTATGTTGAACCGTCTCTGGAACCCCAATTATCCTGACATTGTTTCTCCTGGATCGGTTCTCTAATTCTTCAATTTTATTTTGTAATTCTGTTAGTGAGAGTGAGTTGGCCTTCAGATTCGTGTCATGTGCTACTGTCAGATCTTCTAGATCAGACACTCTCTGTTCAATTTCCTGCAATCGTGCAGAAAATTGTTTAATTTCTGCTGATAATATGTGTATGTCTTGCTTTATTTCTAATCTAAGAAATTCAAATTTTGGATTCAAAGCTTCCATAATATTATTTACTAATGACTGTGAGTTAGTAGCCTCAATATGTTTTATGGAGGAAGCTGGTTCAGAGTGTAACTCAACCAGAGTTTCAGTAGCTGTCTTATTTCTCCTGTCTCTGGGTCTAGAAGCCATGGTTGGAGAAGTGCTTTTATTTTGGGATGGTGAGTTTAAATATTTGTCCATAAGGATTTTTCCTTTTTTTTCCTTCTCTTTCCCCCTTTCTTTGTTTCTTTTTTAAAGAAAAAGAAGAAAGTGCAGCTTTTGATTCTGTTCTCTTTAAAGTGTGCGTGACAAAAGAGTGTGTTAGTGTTGATGAGGAGAGAAAAAAAAGAAAAAAAAGGCCCTCACAGAAAATCAAGTGAATTGAAGTGAGTATGTGACAAATCTGCCGCTCCTCGACACTAAATAAACTATTAACCCCAATCCGCTGCTCCCCAATGCTAAATAGTTATTAACCCTTAATCTGCCGCCCCCTGACATCGCAGACACTAAATAAACCTATTAACCCCTAAACCGCCGGATCCCCACATCGCAAATAATAAATAAAGGTATTAACCCCTAAACGCCAACCCTCCACATCGTAACTAATAAACTAAATCTATTAACCCCTAAACCACTGGACCCCCACATTGCAAAACACTAAATTAAACTATTAACCCCTAAACCTAACACCCCGGTACTTTTAATTTAAAGTTACGATATAACTTTCTTTAAATAAATAAAAACTTACCTGTGAAATAAAAAAAAATAATACTAAGATTAAACTATAAATTAACCTAACATTACTATTTTAATAAAATAAAAAACTACCAATTAAAAAAACCTAAATTACAAATTTTAAATAAACCTAAAACTATGAAAAAAAGTAAAATAAAATCTAACATTACAAAAATAACAAACTTTAAAATTTCGAAAAATAAAAAACCTAAGATTACAAAAAATAATAAATAAAATTATCAAAAATAAAAACAATTACACTTAATCTAATAGCCCCCCAAAATAAAAACACCCCCTAACCTACAATAAACTACCAATAGCCCTTAAAAGGGCCTTTTGTAGGGCATTGCCCTAAGTTAAACAACTCTCTTACATACAAAAAATTGCAAAGTCCCCCCAACAGTAAAAACCCCCACCCAACCCCCAAAATAAAAAAACCTAAGTCTAAAAAAAACCTAAGCTACCCATTGGGGCATTTGTATGGTCATTGCCCTTAAAGGGGCATTCAGCTCTTTTACAGTGCCCAAAGCCCTAATCTAAAAAAAACAAAAAACAAAAAAAACCTACCTGAAAAAAAAAAAGCAAAATAAACTAACACTAGCCCCAAACTATCTACTCACTGTTCCTGAAGTCCGGACATCCATCTCCAGGTCCAGGTGGCGAGAAGTCTTCATCCAGGCGGCGACATCTTCATCCATCATGGGGGCATCTTCTATCTTCATCCCGGAGGCACGGAGCTATCCAGGACCAGCTATGACATCCTGCGCGGAGTGTCCTCTTCATACGATCACCTCCATACACTGAAGTTGAATGCAAGGTATCTGTTTAAAAATGGCATACCTTGCATTCCTATTGGCTGATTTGATTCTTCAAATTCAAAACAGCCAATAGGATGAGAACTACTGAAATCCTATTGGCTGATATGAACAGCCAATAGGATTTCATTAGCTAGGTTCAGCCTAGGTTTCTCTGAAAGGGTGATAAACTAAAAAAAATGTTTTATTAAGCATACAAATGTACAGAATTTTCCTTTTCAGATTAAAAAAATGTTAACATGTTTCAGCAAAACCATTTACATTAATATAGGGATTTAAAGGAAAGGCAGGGTTGTGCACAATTGATTTCTGAAGGTTTATAATTCACTGGGGTTGATAAGCCACAGCTGTGATGGTTTTCAGGGACATGACTCTACAGCATGAAAACACAAAGTAGTTTTATTCAATAGATGAGCATCCATTTAATACAACTCCATGGATTTTTGCCAGAGATAGGCACTCCCTGGATTTGTAGACAAAACATAATAAACAATAACAAAATTTGACTTAATTTTTGTTGCTATAAATCAAATGAGTACATATTATTGTGCATCTACATATACAGTATAGCTATTTATTATTTTTGTTCATTAGTTTTGTGTATCTGAGTCTTTCTATGTGAGTGTCTGTGAGTGTTTTTGTGTCTTTGAATGTGTTTGTGTGTCTCAGGAGTGTCTGTTAGTTTGTACATGTTTCTCTGTCTCTGAGTATTTCTGTGAGTGTGTATGTGCCTTTGAATGTTTTTGTTTGCGTGTGCCTAAGTGTTTCTGCAGACTTTTACATATCCAACAACTGGACCTCTATCTGGATCATATGTGTGTTTATTTGGTTCGGATACTAGCCAGTGCCTCACCAGCCACTGACCTGAATGCACATCACTGTCATATA